>NC_067169.1:93891322-94023822 GCF_903995435.1 Acomys russatus
TGCCTGGGCTCTTTGGCAGCACCAGCTGGCCAGAGACTCTGAAGGTGGCAGAGGAGTTCACCATTTGGGATAGCTCATCGTCTAGTTGGAGAGCTGTTTGACCTGAACGAGGCCTTGCAGCCTGGGGAAGACTCTGGTTGTGGAGTCTCTTGACCACTCACCAGGTTGGACTGTTTCTCGGGCTCTATGGCCCAAGCTAGGTCTGTATGTTATAAACAGGAGGAGATATTGGGTACTCACTAGACTGGCCTGATAGACTATCTTCTTGGGAGCATGACATCGCTTGATAATGTTAGCTAGTACAGACAGATAAGGATCTGGGTAGCTAACCAGACTCAGCTGGTCCGTGAACTGCTTGACCCAAATGTGGGGTGAGCATGTGATGATGGCTCAGTAAGATAGGATCTTGATCCTATACTAGGCTATGCTGGAGTGCAGGCTGTTCACTCCAAACTATGCCCTGCAGTACTAGTGGGACACCTCAGTGTTGGAGACAACAGGCCATATGGCCAATGTTCAGCCATCTTGTCCAAGTCTGCACCTTTACGTCTCTGTCTTTCCCAAAGCTTGCCTTTCACCAGAAACTAGCTGACCCTGTTGTGAGTCAGCATTTAGACTAAAGCCAGATGAAGACAGAGCAAGATGCCCTGTGTGGCAGGACATTATGACCCTGCCTGGAATTCCCTATGTTTTGAGAAAGGCCTGCAGTTCGGTTGCTATAGCAATATGCTCCTCTGCCTTCTGACTTATAAAAGCTGCTGCCTGACTAATAAAGTTGGAGAGTTTGATCAATCAGACTTGCTCTCCTTCTTTGTGTCTTGCATTTTCAACAGGTGACCTTCCTCCCGAGTTTTAGTCGAACTCCGCGCACAGGCCGGGGCACCTCAGGATAGACCTTGATCTGTCACTATACTGACATGGTGTGCAGTCTGACTGAGTCCAATAGGCCAGGGAGTATGAAGCTAGCTCTGGTAGGTAAGAATCTTGGGAATTCACCGTTGTAGGCAGATGTACAGACTGGGGAACACCAGCGAGGTCTGGTGGAATGAGGATAGGTTCTTGGTTACTTACCAGTCTGGGCTGCTACCAGCCTGCTTGACTTGAGTGTAGTAATGGTTCAGGATGGGTAGGTTACTGGGTAATTCTCCAGGATGGGTTGGGACACAGACCACCTCTTATTGTGAGATCACAGTTAGTCTCCCTGACTTGGCAGGGGTGGACAGGGGTCTATCTAACCAACTAAGCCTGGGGCGTGGGCTGGTGGCAAGGAGGGGGTACCTATACTGCTTCACCCAAGCTAGGCATGTGACTCTGGGGAATATTGTGGGATTCCTATGGGTCACTCACTGTGTCAGGTTTGCATTGAAGAATGGAAAAAGAATGTTCCTCTGTATGATGTCTCTAAAGAAGGCTTTTTAAATTTTGTCATGGAAAGAGATTAATAAATCGGGGTAGTTTTACAAGGGAAGTTTACTTTACTGACCCAGAATTGTATACCTATATCATCAACCTATATGCTGTAGTTCTTAGGATGTAAAGGCTGATTACATGAGTTAGCAGAGTGGTAGATTAAGTACATGGCCTTTTAATGATCTCAAGGCATATTACTGTTGCTACTGCAGCTGTTTTGTTTTCTTTTTTGAGGCATTGTCTCTCTGTAGCTCCAGTTGTCCTTGAACTCTGTAGACCTGTCTGCCCTTGAGCTCAGCATGCTCAATGCATATTATTAACATTGTTTTAAGGTCTAGTTCCCCAAAAGTATGTCTATGCAGGTGATCCCGGTGAAGTGCAGTCAAGGCATGATAGATCAGCTTCTGTCAGTGTCACGTCATTCTTTAAGAGTGACAGAGCACTTCAAGGAAGAGCCAGACAAACTGAATGGCTGTCTTATTTTTTAAAAGTAAGATTTAATACTAAAAAACAATTACAGTTCAACTTGATTCACCTGTGTTGCTCTCTGAGCGTCTGAATTTGGGGAGAAAGCTGTAGAAACAGTTCATTGTCAAAAGCCCCTCCTCTACAGACCTTCAAGAACTCACTCAGACCCTTTCTCCTTTTCTTCTATTTAGTAGGCATCCCAAAAGTAAATCTTTATCATCAGGGTACTACAGCAAAAATTAGTTTATTCTGTGAGTTTGTCTCAGGAAGCCTGTTTGCTTCTTAGGGAAAGGGCTGGGTTTTTACTTATATTTAAAAAGGAGGACAGCGGGGAGGGGAAACTGCGGTTGGGTATGAGAGAAGAATGAGTTTTTAAAAAGAAGAAAAGAAAGGGCTATTGTTATTAATGCTTTTATTTTGGCATTCTATGAAAAGGAATTGTAACCAGGGAATGAAAAAAAGTTGGAGTTTTTTGGAGGGGGCATGTTTTTGTTGTTTTTGACTCAAGATGGAAATATGCTGGTAGTAATTTCTTTGTCATCTGTAGAAATGACTCTATAGGTTTTTGCCTATAGGTATTTTTAGCCCTTGCATTGGAGAATTATTTTGATAAAGAGGATATGCCAGAGAAATGAAAACCACAGAAGGCTACTTATGAGAGATGTTGGGAGGAGGAGGAGCAGGGCGGAGGAGAACTCTGAGAATGAATTAGGTTGTTTCTGATGGTTAAGGGGAAGGAGTCACACTCTTTTTTTCTTTTAATTCATTCATATTACTTCTCAATGGTTATCCCATCCCTTGTATCTTCCCATTTCTCCCTCCCTCCCATTTTGCCCTTACTCCCCTCCCCTGTGACTGTGACTGAGGGGGACCTCCTCCCCCTGTATATGCTCATAGGGTATCAAGTCTCTTCTTGGTAGCCTGCTATCCTTCCTCTGAGTGCCACCAGGCCTCCCCCTCCAGGGGACATGGTCAAATGTGAGGCACCAGAGTTCATGTGAAAGTCAGTCCCCACTCTCTGCTCAACTATGGAGAATGTCCTGTCCATTGGCTAGATGTGAGTAAGGTTTTGATGTTTACAGCACGTATATTCCTTGCCTTGGAGTCACACTATCTTAAGTGATAAATTTCACAGCACCTTTTGTCCTCCCCAAGGGGGAGGCCACTTGTGAGAAGGCATCATATGTCATTCTGAGTTAAGAATTAATTGTATTAGACATCACAAATCTTTGGGTCAGGCTGAAAACCTTCAGGGTATGATTGTACCAATTTTCATTTTAAATTCTGATCTTTTTATACAGAAATACAGTTTCAGTAAGCTAGGCCTAAGAGTTTGAGTATCGTGTGTGAAGATAGAGTGTTGATTGGTTTGCAGTGTGAGCTTGTGTTTAGGCAGCTTGATCAATGCCTCGGGTTATTAACATGGCAACGGAAAGCAATAGGCTGAATTACTCCCAGGTTGCATTTGTCAGCAATTTTATTGGAGATTGAGGAAGCAGCTTGAACTCTCTTGGGGCTGGGCTGTTGTTCAGGCCATACGACTTATTTGAGGAGGATACCCAAAGAGGAATGTTGATCACTAGACACCAGGTCACTCACTTTTTTTTCCTCTAGTGGCTACAAGTCTTGACCTGAATAAGTCCTAGAATTATTAGGATGATGGGAGAGGTCCAGGTCTTGGTCACTCTTTTGGATAGGTTGATGAACAGGCAACTTGACCACAGGTCAATTGGAGTCTCTAGTAAAGGCACAATTTGAAAAAGGTCTGGATCACTCACAGCCTAGGCTTGTGTGCAAGCTTAATGACCCAAGTCAGGCCTAGCGTGTGGTAATGGTGTGGAACAGGGGCCAGTTCTGGGCCACTCACAGTTCTTCGTGGATGGCCGGTCTGGGTAGGATTGTAAGATTTTTTTTTTTAAGCTATTCTGAGCTTATCTGGGAGGGGAAGGTTTTTCCAACCAGACTTGGCAAGGATGCGAGCAGCCTGATGAGAATTAGGCCTGCAGTGTGAAGATAGTAAAGGAGGGCAGGGTCTTCCTGACTGGCTGGTTTTCACGCTGCTTTAGTCAAGCTAGGCCTGTGAATGTGGGGATGGAAAGGCTGCGCCACCCAAACGACAGCTGAGCAAAATAGAATCTTGAACTCTCAACAGCCTGGGATAATACACAGTTCCATAGACCCAGTTAGTCCTGGCTATGTGAGGATGGCTGTGGCAGGCAGGGCTCGTGGGGATTGATCAGGCTTCATGACAACAGCAAGGCCAGGGTGTTTGAGGATGGTTTCTGAGAGTAAGGTCTTAATCAATCAATACTCTGAGCAGGTACTGGACTTTGGAACATAGGTTTTGCAAATGCAGTCAAGATTTGGCTCACTCCCCAGGCTGGCCTGGTGAGCAAGACTATGGGCCCCAGGTAGTCCTGGAATGATGCTGATGCATAAGGATACAGAGGTCTATGTGTTTCACGAGGCTTTGTGATCTGAATTAGGCTTAGCATTGTGGTAATGATAAGAAAGGCAGCCCATGGTGCCATGGTTAAGTGGGGGGGGGGGGGGGATGGGGGGGGTGAGAGTTGGCTCGCCTCTCTTGATGGGCTTGGTGCCAGGTGGTATGGGCAGGTGAGACCACCCAGTGACAGCAATGCTGATGGACCCTGAACTGGTGGACCATGCCTGTTGGAGAAGCTATCATAGAATCAGAGCCGCTGTGGCTGCTGTGTTCAGGGATGCAGCACGGCAGATGAATAAAGAAGTCAGGTTTGATGGTGGCACTCAGAGGAAGGATAGCAGATTACCAAGAAGAGACTTGATACCCTATGAGCATATACAGGGGGAGGAAGTCCCCCTCAGCCACAGTCATAAGGGAGGGGAGTAAGGGGAAAATGGGAGGGAGGGAGGAATGGGAGGATACAAGGGATGGGATAACCATTGAGATGTAATATGAATAAATTAATAAAAAAAGAAGTGGAAAAAAAAGAAGTCAGGTTTGACTGTAGTCAGGGGAGTCATCAGGGAAAACAGGAAGTCTCATGGAGGGGAAGGAGAATGAGGGGAGAGGAGCTGAGGAGGGAAGGGGATGGGGGAGGAGGTGTGAGAAGGGAGAGAAAATGAGCAGGGAGCAGGTAAGGAAAGAAGGGTGAGAAGAGAGAGGGGATGAGGAGGGAGGGGGATGGGGAGGAGGGGTTAGGAGGAGGGGAGGGCTTTTTTTCTTAAGAAGCTGGACATTAACAACAAAATAAACAACAGGCTGATTCCATGTGCAAACACACACAAGATGAAGCCTAACATGGTAAATAGAGAGTCAATTCTCAAAAGCCTACCAGGCCTGAGCAACACGGTCAGGATGATGCTTTAGTGATGTCCGGTTTCGTCCCTGTGCTTCCTCATGTTCACTGTGTCCTTGTGTCCCAGCATTGCCCTTTGTGTTAGGCAAACATGGTGTGGCAGGTCCTAGAGGGATGAAAACAAGAAAGAAAACGTATAGAGTGAGCCTGATAGCAGAGCAACAGTATCAGTCTTGGAAACACAAAATTACTAAAGTAGCTAAAGATAAGACAACTGCAAATAAACAGCAGACTTTTGTAGTGGATATAAACAGGTTTTTGTTTGGAACCCAAGAATGGGATGTGAAACAGAGTTGTATGAGGTTGTGCCCTGTTTTTCCACTGGAAACAGACTTGTGAGAGAACAGATGATGTTTGTCCACTGGGGGCATGGCCTTTGCCAGCTGATAAATATCCTAGTACGGACTCTGAGAGATATGTATATTGATCATTCATCAAGTGTTAAATGCAATCCTTTTGCCCTGCGGCTGGGGTTTATTGTAGCCTGGAGACATATATTTTGAACATTGATTATAGTGTTTCAGAGTTTCAGGCAGGTCAAGATTGTGGGTAATATATTCCCATGAATCTCCTCTCTTTCAGAGAGGTGAACACCAATATTCAGAGAAAAAGGACCTGTCTCCTACCCAACTGCTGACTCTCTCAGAATCTTTAATATGCACAACCTTGACTGTGAGTTATTGCAAGGAATCAGGACTTGAAATAATTTTGAGGAACACATATGGTTGTGAATACTTTTTGTTAGGTATGCCTAGAAAAAGAGGCTAATCCTTAGGAAACACATGCAGTGCAGAAACACAGGCCTCTTGGCCAGGGGCACATGCAGAGCTCATAAGGGCATGTTTCCTCAAAACCTCTACTCAACATTCAGAAATCATCTTTGAATATCCAGTTTAAGTAGGTCAGAGGCCTCACGAACAGCACAGACTTTGATAACTCATAATATCCTCACCGTGCCTGGACCCCAGACCCCAAGAAGACCCATCAGATTCCTTAGGAATCTTGTCAAGAGAAAGGAGAGAGAGAGGGAGAGGGGGGAGGATACTCCTTTCACAAGGGTGGAGAACCCCAAAATGCTCAGCCCTAAACACATGTGCAAACCCCAAATGGCCAGCCCTGTGCACCTGTGTGTGTAAGCATCACTACATGGACCCAGTAGGTCATATTTTTTGTGAGACTAATTAAGAAGTCATAGATTCCAGAGGGACTGGAAGAGCAGACACAGGAAGAATGGGAAAGGACAAGAAGGGGGTAGAAATGATACAAACACAGTACTCACATATGAATACCTACATGACATTTTTCTTAAATTTTTCAAAGGTCTCAATAGCAAGTCCCAGCATGTGCCCCAATCCCCCACTTAGTGAAGACTCTCAGAGGACATCCATGTTGGGCTAGTATCCAATTAGAAGTGAGTGTATGCCAATGTGTATCTTTCTGGGTCTGGGTTAACTCACTCAGGACAATCATTTCTAGTTCCATCCTGGAGCCCTACAAGAAGACCATCAAGGCTGCCAGATCTGGACCCAGCAGCCTGCACAAACTGCTGTACCAACCAAGGACAATGCAGGCAGTAAACCTAGACCCCCATGTCCAGATCTAGCCAATGGACAGCACATTCTCCACAGTTGTGAAGAGAGCAGGGACTGACTTTGCCATGAACTCTGGTGCCCCCTATTTCACCACTTCCCCTTGGTGGGGAGGCCTAGTGGCACTCAAAGGAAGGGGAAGCAGGCTATGAAGATGAGACCTGATAGGCTGTGATCACATGGTAGGGGAGGAGTTCCCCTTCTATCAGAGGTCTAGGGGAGGGGAATAGGATGAAAGAGGGAGGGAGGGGGAACTGGAAGTTACAAGTGAAGGGATAACAATCGGGATGTAATCTGAATATATTAGTTAAATTAAAAAAAATATCTGGGCATGGTGGCACAAAACTGTAACCCCAGCACTCAAGGAAGCCGAGGAATAGGCAGAGGCAGGTGGATCTCTGAGTTTGAGGCCATCTTGGTCTACAAAGCAAGTCCAGGACAGCCACAGCTACACAAGAAAAACCTTGTCTTGAAAAAAATCAAAGCAAATACAATACAAAATTTTCAAACTTCAAACACAGTACAGGCTCTGAAATGCCAGCACACCCTTTCTAGGAGATAGGAGGCATAGACAAGAAAACCTTTGGAAACCCATGGGAGCAGCTAGTCTCCCTTACATAGCAGGGAACAAGACAGACCCTGTGTCAAACAAAACGGAAGGCACCCAAGGTTGTCTGAGGACCTCCACATGTATGCTGAGGTAGGTGTGTACCCACCACATGCTCACAAATGACATAAACATAAAAGTCTCTCTCTCGTTTTAGGAAGGTGAATACGATGCTGAGAGAAATAGAGCTCTCTAATACCCACACAGTGATTTTTTTTAAACACAATGGGATCTGTGACATTGAAAAATCTTACTTTGAGACAGCACAGTGAAGGAGCACATGTCACAGTTTGAAGGGCTACTGGTGAGAAGGAACACGAGACCAAACTGAGAGTGAGTAATTTAGGCTAGGCAAGAGAGACCTGAACGCATAGCAAAACAGACCAGCATTAGGGCAGGCAAACAGCCTGCAAATGCAGGGCTGCCATAGGGAAACAAGGTCAAAGCATGGAACAGGCTCATGAGGGCAAGCCTGCCCCCAAATCTCGGATTTGGAAGTCACCAGTGAACACCCAGCTTATTGGTCAGAGGCCGCATGGACACCACAGGGACTCATAACAGCCTCCTCAAGGCCTGGCCCCAAGAAGTTCCACCAGACTCCTTCCAAAGGACCTGTCAGGAAGAACAGCAGGGACTCCTCTCCTGAGGGTGTCCTCTCAGACATCCCCAATTTTCCTGAAGTTGTGTAAGTCACGTTTTCAGAACCCCATGTGAACTGCTGAAAATTGTTTCCTTTGTTGCCCGCAGCTCCGTACATTGTAGATCAAGGTGCAAATCCAGGAGCCTGCAGGCTACTGATGCAGGAAGCTCCAGTCCTCTTGGGGAGGCTGAGCAAGCAGGGAGGGAATGGTCCTTGACCTCTGCAGCACCTGAGCTTCCGCAGAGAAGGACACCACCGCTTTCCCTGGTCACTATCAGGACATCCTTGGATTCTGATAGCAGCCACAGAAGAGAGGAGGAATGAAATAACAACAAGAATAAGATAAAAATAAAATTATGAAGGGTCCAGGTGGTGTGGGGCAAGGAGAGGGACGTGTGGGGAGGTGTCAAGTGGTAATCTTGGGTCCCAGGCCTGAGCTCTGAGTGTTCTGAGATGGCGGCCGAGTGTGTCTGACCCTCAACATCCCTGACTATGAAATGGAGGTGGCATTAGCAGTCCATTACAAGACTGACATAAAAGATCAAGGGGGCAAACATATAGGGTGTGTCACCTCATTACTTCAGCTCCACAAAGCTAATGTCACCAACTGATTTTCATCTCAATATTCACACCAGGTTCACTGATCTTTGGCCAGAATGTTGTGTCAGAGTGCTAGACAGTCCATTTTGTAATCTTTGTTGTTGTTACTTTGTTTGAGACAGGGTTTCTCGGTGTTAGCCTTGGCTGTCCTGGACTTGCTTTGTAGACCAGGCTGGCCTCGAACTCACAACAATCCACCTGCCTCTGCCTCCTGTGTGCTGGGATTAAAAGCCTGTGCCACCACTGCTCAGCGGAGCTCCTAGTCTTAAACTAATCCAACAGACAGAACAAGTGTTTGTGTGTGTGTGTGTGTGTGTGTGTGTGTGTGTGTGTGTGTGTGTGTGTGTTTCCAGGACAGAGTTACTCTGTATAGCCTTGACTATTCTGAGCTCACTTTGTGGACCAGGCTGGCCTCAAAATCACAGAGATCTGCCTCCCTTTGCCTCCCAGAGTGCTGGGATTATAGGCGTGAGCCACCATTCCCCTCCAATATATTATTTTTTTAAATTTAACTTACTCACTTTGCATCCTGATTGTAGCCTGCCTCCTCTCCTCCCAGTCCACTCCCTCATGCATCTCTCCCTTCATTTTTCCCTCTCCTCCTCAGAGAAGGAGGAGGTCTCCATGGGTACCAACCCACCCTGGCACATTAAGTCCCTGCAGGACTAAGTGCATCCTCTCCTACTGAGGACAGAGAAGATGGTCCAGTTAGGGGAATGGGATCCAAAAAAAGGCATCATAGTCAGAGAGGGCCCCCACTCCAGTTGCTGGGGGATACACATAAAGACCAAGCTGCACATCTGCTACATATGTACAGGGGTCCTAGGACCAGTCTGTGAATGCTCTTCAGTTGGTAGTTCAGTCTCTGTGAGCCCCACAGGCCCAGGTTGTTTGATTGTGTAGGTCTTTTTGTGGAGTCCTTGAAACACCACCCCCTGGCTCCCTCAATCATTCCTCCAGCTCTTCCATAGGACTCTCCGAGCTCTGTCTAATGTTTGACTGGGGGTCTCTCCATTTGTTTCCATCAGCTGCTGAGTGAAGCCTCTCAGAGGATAGGTATGCTAGGCTCCTGTCTACAAGCACAGCAGAGTAACATTAATAGTGTCATGGATTGCCTCTCTCCCATGGTCATGGATCTCAAGTAGGACCAGTCTTTGGTTGGCCATTCCTTCAGTCTTTGCTCCATATCTGTCCCTGCACATCTTGTAGGCAGGAAAAATTTTGGGTGGAAGATTTTATGGGTGGGTGGTGTCCTTATCCCTCCACTGGAAGTCTTGCCTGGCTAGTGTTCTAAAGGCAGAACAAATCATGTACCAGTTTTGGAGGAGAATTTTATAATTATCTATTGGCAGTGGGGATTGAATAAAAGGAGTTTGGAAAAAATGGAATAAAATGAAGTTCTGAGAACGTGACTTACACAACTTCAGGAAAATTGGGGATGTCTGAGAGGACACCCTCAGGAGAGGAGTCCCTGCTGTTCTTCCTGACAGGTCCTTTGGAAGGAGTCTGATGGAACTTCTTGGGGCCAGGCCTTGAGGAGGCTGTTATGAGTCCCTGTGGTGTCCATGCGGCCTCTGACCAATAAGCTGGGTGTTCACTGGTGACTTCCAAATCCGAGATTTGGGGGCAGGCTTGCCCTCATGAGCCTGTTCCATTCTTTGACCTTGTTTCCCTATGGCAGCCCTGCATTTGCAGGCTGTTTGCCTGCCCTAATGCTGGTCTGTTTTGCTATACATTCAGGTCTCTCTTGCCTAGCCTAAATTACTCACTCTCAGTTTGGTCTCGTGTTCCTTCTCACCAGTAGCCCTTCAAACTGTGACATGTGCTCCTTCACTGTGCTGCCTCAAAGTAAGATTTTTCAATGTCACAGATCCCATTGTGTTTAAAAGAAAAACCACTGTGTGCGTATTAGAGAGCTCTATTTCTCTCAGCATCGTATTCACCTCCCTAAATGAGAGAGAGAGAGAGACTTTTATGTTTATGTCATTTGTGAGTATATGAGTACGTAGTGGATGCATGCCTACCTCAGCATGCATGTGGAGGTCCTCAGGCAACCTTGGGTGCCTTCCGTTTTGTTTGACACAGGGTCTGTCTTGTTCCCTGCTATGTAAGGGAGACTAGCTGCTCTTATGGGTTTCCAAAGGTTTTCTTGTCTACGCCTCCTATCTCCCAGAAAGGGTGTGCTGGTATTTCAGAGCCTGTACTATGTTTGATGTTTGAAAATTTTTAAGAAAAATTTGATGTCAGTATTCATACGTGAGTACTGTATTTACATCATTTCTACCCCTTCCTCTCCCTTCGCATTCTTCCTGTGTCTGCTCTTCAAGTCCATAGACAATTATAGGATATTGATACTACCCTTGGTGTCTCCCAGAAACTGCTATAAGCACCACGCAGTTCAGACACAGAGCAGGAATCAAGCTGGAACTGACCTGGCAGCCTCCTCCCTGAGGAATAGCTCTCCTAATGTTAAATGGTGCTGTATAAGCTGCCAAGGACGAAAAGTAATCAATAGTCGTATTCAGCCATAAAGTCTACAAACCACACCAATTATAACACCTAAAGGTAAGCCCAACAGTGCAATAGTGGCAATTATATATTGGAAGTAAGCAACAACTTTCTAATTGGACATAAGATCCGTTAATAGGAGGGAATCAGTCCCTACTATAAAACTAGCCAACTATCCATATCTGGAGAGGTCATAGGCCCTAGAGGAAAACCTACTACTGCCATTTTTCTAACCCGATTGATTTAGTGTGTGTGTGTGTGTGTGTGTGTGTGTGTGTGTGTGTGTGTGTGTGTGTGTTGCAATATTCCCTCCAAATTGAGACATTCGCTCCGTGAAGTAAGGGGAGGCTTATGAACCCCAGGAAGCAAACAAAGGGCCTCGGGTTGGAAAGAACAGGAAAACTTGGAGGTTTCTTGGGAGCCACAACACAGCAGTGAAAAAAAGATTAAACAATTACAAGGGTTGAGGCTCTAACCAGCCAAATTGAGGGGAAGAAAAGAGGTATTCAGATAATCAAACTGCCTACAGCCTTCATAGAAAGCTCCAGGAGTCCAGGTTTGGAGGAGTCTTCAATTGTGTTAGGGTGAGCTTTTTGGTGATATCGCCACTTTTGTGTTATTCTGTACCATATAAGTAAGTTGTCACCCATTCTCCTGTTAGCAATCCCAATTCAAAAAAATTCATTGGTTCACCAAATTGCACATTAGTACAGTTGTTATGGGCTTCTCTTTATGGAATGAATAGGTGTGTGTGTGTGTGTGTGTGTGTGTGTGTGTGTGTGTGTGTTACGTCTTTCCAGAGAAAGTCTATCACACCATAGCATGCATGCACACATATACCACGGTGTGTATGTGGCAATTAGAGGACAACTTACTAAAAGTTGGTTCTCTCCTTCCATCACTGGGTCCAGGAATTGAGACTCAAATCAGCAGGTTTGGTGCAGGCCTCTTTATCCACTGGGCAGTATCTCAAATCCAATACATCTAGCTTTCACATAGTTTCTGTGATCTGAAGTCAGGCCACCAGGCTTTGGTGACAAGTACTTTACACACAGAGCCACATACCCAGCTCTAAAACCAGATATTTTTGCAGAAGTAGCCTTTTCTATCACCCCACTCACCCTCTTTCTGCCGCTCTGTAATCTTTCGTGATAGGATGTGTTTTCAGGTTGCAAGACCCTCCTATGATGAAACAAAAATGTTTGCATTTAATATCTCAGAATTTCATAATAATGTTACCCTTCCTAGTGTGAAAAAGGGAGGGTTTTTTTCCTATCAAAATTAGTTAGCCCAATATGGGCTCGTATTTCCTGAACCTCTCCTTTGCTCTTTGCAGCGCTTCCCCAATCCTCTTAAGTTTCCACCAATGGTGTGATAGGCTGTCACCACCTAGTCATGGATAAAAGACAGAGTCCATCTCAGCCAAGCATTCTCAGTGACCCGTTTTGGAGTCTAGCAGATACTTTTAAAAAAAGAAATTCTCAAGCCGGGCGTGGTGGCGCACGCCTTTAATCCCAGCACTCGGGAGGCAGAGGCAGGCGGATCGCTGTGAGTTCGAGGCCAGCCTGGTCTACAAAGCGAGTCCATGATGGCCAAGGCTACACAGAGAAACCCTGTCTCGAAAAACCAAAAAAAAAAAAAAAAGAAATTCTCTTGCCAATTTACTTTTCTTTCGTTCATGTGCTCCTTTGTTCGACACAAAGATTATTTTCCCCCAACACCAACTAAAAAACAAAAGCATCCTGTCTGTGGAGTTAAATATTTTGTTTGTTTTCAGTGCTAGGCCTGGGACAAAGGCCCTAAGAGATAACTCTGAGATTAACTGGTTAGAATATTGCCTAGTGTATGCATTTCTTTAACCTCTGGGTAAAGTGCTGTAGTCTACAGAGCTGTTCCAATGCCCTCTCAGTTTGAAGTTTTAATTTTCCCCGCAACATGAAGAGGGCCCGAATCCCATGATATGTCAGCATTTTCGTCTGTGACCATCCCTAGAGAAGACACTATATGCGAGTTCTGACAAATATTTTGTTTTAGGAATCTGGCATATTTAGACTTTGTCATGGTGACCATTGGGATTTTTGTTTGTTTGTTTTGTTTTGTTTTTTTGGTACTGGATCTTACAAAGGAAACTGCTTTCAATTCTGCTCCTGTGCCTAGCTGGACATTCAGTGTCGTCAAAAAAATAAAGAACAGAAATCCCTAACCTGTAATGTCAACTTAATTCCTGACACGGAGAACACTGGGCTGGCCAATTGGAAAGTGGGGCAATGAGACATTCCCAAAGTTTGACAGTGTCCTTTTGAATTATTTTCCCTGTTTTCTGCCTCCAAATAACCTTAAAATCCATCATTAGTCTTCCTCAGTGGCTTCTCTTGGAACGCAGCATTTTTTGCTTCATGCAGGTTTTTTCTCAGGCCTCCTCAAGCCAACTATATCTTCTCGCGGAGTGATCCTCCTCTTTACGCCCACACATACCCACCGCCGCCCCCCCACTTCCGCAGCTAGCCACACCCAGAAGCGTGTTATGTGTGTACATGCGCAGCTTGATGTAAGGGTTTTCGCCCGGGGAAGCAGGGAGGTGCTTTCACAGTAGGCTCCGTCTGTAAAGCTCTGGCAATGGAGAGCAAGTACTTCTACTTCGACCTCGACTATTATGGGGTGGGCTTCTATGAGGAAGAAATAATGCCCGAATCTCAGCAGAGGGCGGCTGCGGCAGCATCCCGTTTCCGCTTTGGGAGAGGGGTACGAGTCCTGCATGAGCTAGGCCTTGATGACCCCATGAGCTCTAAATACAACCACAACCATGACTACAACCACGAAACAAAGAAGGAAAAGCAAGCCAAACCCAAAGAAGCCCGATGGGGGAAGCTTGAGGGGCCTGGAAAAGCAGCTGGAGAAGTTTCTTCTCGCCCCAACCGGAGGAGAGTAAAACACCTCAAGTTCACCAAAGGACAACTGTGTGAACTGGACAAAGTTTTCCAAAAAACCCATTATCCTAATGCATCCCAAAGGTATGTATGTACATGCTTTTTTCCCCCAGAATCTACTACTGTTTTGTAGGACTTTGTTCCTTTACTCTCTCCTAGCCTCTGTTTCTTCATTAAAAAATAATATATCCTTAGTATTGAACTTACAAGCCCTAGAAATGGTAGGACAGTTGTCTTTCACCACATTATATCCCAAGTGCATTTTATGTTTATAACTTAAGACGGTGAATTACCAAGGGCTGCTTTGCCCCAAGTCTAGCCCAACCGAGGCCTGAACTTAGGAACTTCAAGTCGCCATCTCAGCCTCCCAAGTAGATGATGTAAGTTTGGTACCTGGCTTGGCCTCCTTCCCCTCTTGGCTCTGAAACCATAAATTCTTCAGCTGACTTTATGGTGGAAGTGAGGAGGATGGCCTCTGAGGCTAAATGTCAAACTTGTTATGCACTTTGGGGGGAAAAAAACAAAAAAAGAAAGAAACAAACAACAACAACAACAAAAACCAAGGCGTCATAGTTCTCCTGGTGAGGTGTTTTCATTTTACAGTTACCTTAAAAAGAAACATAAAAGCCACTGCCTAACCCAAGTTAGACAGTGTTTTTTCAAAATTTTTGGGGAAAGGTTTTCAGAGTGTCTTATAATGCTAAAACAAAACTTTGTTCCTATTTAACTTTTGTCCCTGACGCTCCCTCTCGTCTGTCTAGCAATCTCCCTGGCTACCTTTAATGTTTTGACAAGATGAAGCCACTTCTAAAGAATCCTATCTGTGTATGTGTGTGGAAATGATGAAATGAGTATTTGCTAAATTGGGGCAGGGCTAGCAAAATAAAAATGTGAAGAAATTACACAGGTGTGCCCTCCTTCCCTGCTCCCCCCACCCCACCCCCGCCGCCAGTGGCAGTGGCTAACCTGTGTCCCTTTCTCTCTACAGAAAGGCGCTTGCCAAGCTCATTCATGTGGACGAGAAGAGGGTGAAGGTAAGTCGACGTTCAGCAGGGTGCTCACCTCAGATTTGCTCCAGGACAGGTATGGGCCTTGGCTTACACACCTAGAGCTCCTGTGTCTAGCAAGACATCGACTAAACTGTTCTTGGAAGTAGAATGTGTTCTTAAAAAGCAGATGCCAGCTAGTGTGTCTTCCCTCTTGCTGCAAGTAGAGCAACACGTTTTCCTAAAGGAAATGAAAGTGAAGAAACTGGGTTTCCTGTTCTCTAGGGGGAAGGAACTGTGTTTTATTTTTTAATGCCTACATATAGCATATATAGGTATAATTACGCAGGTATGCATGTCATACACACCTGCATGCCCCCTAATGAACACTGTAGTGGGTATGGATACTCTGAGGATCCCCTGCAGAGTATTTCTGTCTGGCGTCATGTCACAGCTTGGGGTCACCATGAAAATCCTTAAGTTGGCAAGAAGAAGCATGAGGAGAGGTTTCAGTTGTATCAAATGACTGAACACTAAACACATGCAGCTAGCTAACAGAATGAGGGAATAAAGGTGGCATAGGGGATGATTTGCCTTCATACATAATGAGGAAAATTGTTTAAAGTGAAAAAGATGTGGGATAAGATCTGGAAAGCCCTTGGGCCTGGCTCCTCTGCTTTTCTTTTGTAGGGTTTTAGTAAGGTGGCACAGACAAACGCAGCTCTGAATTTAAATTTCCCAGCTTGGTATTGTGTGTCAATTCTAAGATATTGCCCCAAATCTGCTTTAATTATGAAGAAGGCGAGGTTTGACAGCTCTGAAAGTCTGTCTAAAGAATGACCCTGATAGTATCCAGAATTGGGCATACAGCTTGTTTTCCAAAAGCTTCTGCAGAAGAGAGAGTCTCGTGCTGTGTGCGCTAAGTAACTTTGGTGGGTTTTAGTGGTGGTGGGACTGAAACCAGGATCCCCCATGCTGGGAGCACAGCCTCCACCCTGGGTAGTACTTGCAGCCCTGTGAACTCTGTTCTGCTGTGAAGGGGACAATATGCCATATGAAGTTTCATGTTGTGTCTTTCCATCACAATATTAATTGCTCCATATGATAAGCCAGCCTCTATCTTGGTCTGATTTCAGGCTTGGTTTAAAAATAAGAGATCTAAGTACAAGATAAAAAAGGACACACCTGGTACCCTGAGCAACGCTGTCCCTGAGATGAAGGAAGATCCCAAGAGTGCCTGTGTTCCTGAGGAGCCAAACAGGTTCATCCTGTACAAGCAACATCCTGGCCAATTCTGCTGGTCATGAAAGCATTGTCTTGTCACATACAATAGCAATAAAGAAGAGATTTCGCAAAATATTAGTTACACTTGTCATCTCTTTCCCACCGAATGGGGTAACCATTTGCTCAGCTTTGTGTTACATGGAGGCCAGAAGAGAGGGCCAAAACTTGTACCAAAAAAGTGACACCTGTTTGTCCAGCAGAAGAAGAGAATATGGCGGCCATGCACATTTTATACACAGAGTGGGCCTCGGTCTCCATATTCTTCTGCACTGCAGGGAGCAGGGGCATAGCCTACTTGGACTTAGCATCTCTTCCTCGTGAGGAAGTTCTTGGAGAATAGTAGTATGCATAGAACTAGGAAGCCATGAGGGCAAGCTTGGCAGTAGTATGAAGAGTAATGACATGTGTTTTAGGGATGAAACATTGAACAAAACTATACAGCTGTCCAGAGTTACAAGTGAATAGATTAAAGGGTATCCTCAGAACCTGGAAGGAGGTGGGAGAGGCCAGAGGTGTGCAGGGAAACCTCCTGGTTACTAATCCCCATGGAAGAGAAGGATCCCAGAGTAGAAGTGGGAAGGTGGGCATCTGCCTTATTCCCTTGTCAATAACTACGTGTTCTATAAAGGGTATCGTATTTCTGTTTATAATATTTAAAGATGAACAGCAATTTAATTTATTATAAAGTTGATTCAAAATATACATAAAACCTGCAGGTAGTGTTACAGCATTCAAGACCAACAGACAAAAGTTCTTTCAATTTAAAGGATTTTCAAGAAGCAAGTTTATCTACAGCAACGTGACAGTAGCCTACTTTACCAGTCTGAGAACTGCTGCAAAATGGGAAGATAGGGGCTTAAGTGTTTTTAAAACTCATTTTTAAAATTAATTTATTCATATTACATCTCAATGGTTATCCCATCCCTTGTATCCTCCCATTCCTCCCTCCCTCCCATTTTACCCTTACTCCCCTCCCCTATGACTGTGACTGAGGGGGACCTCCTCCCCCTGTATATGCTCATAGGGTATCAAGTCTCTTCTTGGTAGCCTGCTATCCTTCCTCTGAGTGCCACCAGGTCTCCCCATTCAAGGGACATGGTCACATATCAGGCACCAGAGTATGTGTGAAAGTCAGTCCCCACTCTCCACTCAACTGTGGAGAATGTCCTGTCCATTGGCTAGATCTGGGTAGGGGTGTGAGGTTTAGGGCCTGTATTGTCCTTGGCTGGTGCCATAGTTTGGGCGGGACCCCTGGGCCCAAATCTGCATATCATAATTTTCTTCTTGTAGGTTTCTAGGATCCTCTGGATCCTTCAACTTTGCCATTCTCCCATGCTTCTCTCATCTGGAGTCCCAATAGGATGTCCTCTCTTTTTTAATTTTATTTAATTAATTAATTTATTTTTTAGGGGCTTAAGTTTTTATTTTCTGCTATGTTGAGCATTATCATGTTTTTCTTGTTGTTTGGTTTTTGTTTTTTTACTTTTTCTGAGCAAGCAGTGGTTAAAGAAGATTACAGAACCAGAATGAATGTCTGTTTAATATTTTAAGATAACAATGATTATTATATATAAGGGAGAAATTTGGGGGAAGTGGGCCAGGTGACTCTGAAATCAGTCTCCTCTTTATATTGCTGTCAAAACTTAACTGCTGAAAGGCCTGACGTTAGGGTCATGGTACAGATATCCTGTTCTTAACTTTTAGGAAAGCTGCATGGTGGTTGCATCCCTTTAATCTCAACACCTGGGAGGCAAAAGCAGGCAGATCTCTGTAAGCTTGAAGTCAATCTGGTTTACAGAGTGAGTTCCAGGACATCCAAAGATACATCGAGAAACCTGTCTATAAAAACAAGCAAAAGAAAGGAAGGAAGGACAGAAGGAAGAATAGAGGGAAAGAAAATAAACCCTTACGCTAAGGATAAGGTCCTGCTGACTCCTAGGATTTTCTTTTTTGTTGTTGTTGGTTTTGTTTTGGGGTTTTGGGGTTTTTTGTTGTTGTTGTTTTGTTTTTTGGTTTTTTTGTTGTTGGTGGCAGTGGTGGTGGTGGTGTTTTTTGGAGAGGGTTGGTTTTGTTTTGATTTGTTTTGAGACAGGGTTTCTTTGTGTGGCCTTGGCTTTCCTGCACTCTCTTTGTAGACCAGGCTGGCCTAGAACTCACAAGAGATCTGCCTTCCTATGCCTCCCTGAGTGCTGGGATTACAGGCGTGTGCCACCACACCCAGCTGACTCCTAAGATTTTTTCCCTTTTCTTCTTTTTATTTAAACACTAACTTAGTTTAAAACTTAGTTTGAGACAGAGCTAGTTTTCAACCATTAAAGTGGCAACTAGTGTACACATTTCTAAAAGTTTCTCTGTTACTATTTTAAATTTAGAGAATTTTGTACTTGTGGTATTTCCCAGGCTGTTTTGAACAAATAGAAGACTGTAGACACTATTGAGAGTCTAGAATGGAGGATACCTTTAGTGGCTCTGCAAAGCCCTTCCTTGACTCTGTAGAAATCTCGAGGTATTCCCCCTTCCTCCCTGCCTACACAGACTCCACTTTGAATGCTTTTCCTCAGTGAACATGGAGTCTGTCAAGCCTTCATGGTTTTCAGTTCTGGAAGCTTCAAGAAGGCTCACAGAGCTCGCTGGCTGTCAGAGTCAGGAGGAAATTTTGCCTCCCTGGGACCAGATATGGGCAGTGCCAAACCTTGTGAGAGCAGGCTAAGAACCATTCCCTCCTATTGGAAATTTCAGCTGTGTGCTGAGCTTTCAGTTCTTAACCCTGCAGAGCTCCGTAACGATTTGTGCAAATGACCCAAAATGTGAGCATCTGCCTTGGTCAAGGAACTCTTGG
This sequence comes from Acomys russatus, assembly GCF_903995435.1. Taxonomy (NCBI): domain Eukaryota; kingdom Metazoa; phylum Chordata; class Mammalia; order Rodentia; family Muridae; genus Acomys; species Acomys russatus. Next base: position 93,910,522 of record NC_067169.1, read on the forward strand.
CCAGGAGAAAACAAAGGTGAAACCAGAGTTAGCTGTGGATAAATACACTGGGAGATATTTTTCTCCTCTCACACTGGGGTTTCAGTTGAGAATACTCCAGATATGACATGGGCTTGAGGAACTCTAGTCCATTAGGGCTCCTGCTACCCTCAGATACAGTGGTGGGCATCTGGAATCCCAGCACACATACAGAGCGATATCCTGCAGAGACAGGAGAATTGACTGCAAGCTGTTGGGCTAAGTCCCACAACAAGGAAACATTGTCCAGAAACAAGAGGGACACTGCCTTGAATACCACAGAGGCCCAAAAGAGCCTCCTAAAAGTTCTTGCCTCATATTTACCCTTCACAGGTGTGTCTGTGCTCCTTCTGTCCGGTTCTCTTTTACGCCACTCCCTTTCCCTCACCTTATTCTCTGTCACATGCCCAACACACACACGCACGCGCGCGCGCGCGCGCGCGCGCACACACACACACACACACACACGTAAGTAAAATAAACTCTGGAAAATAAGGTGAGGGAGTCTCCTGAGGAATGACAGCTGAGTATGTCTTCCTGCAATTTTTTTGTTTGTTTGGTTGGTTGGGTTTTTTGTTTTTCGAGACAGGGTTTCTCCCTGTAGCCTTGGCTGTCCTGGACTTGCTTTGTAGACCAGGCTGGCCTCGAACTCACAGTGATCCTCCGGCCTCTGCCTCCTGAGTGCTGGGATTAAAGGTATGTGTCACCATGCCCGGCATCTTCTTGTATTTTTTTAACCCACAACCCCAAATGTGCACACACCGAACAAAAATTTCACAACTAAAATGAATATACCTGTAAGCAAACACATGATATAGTCAATTCTATTTCTCAGCTAGTTTCTTATTAGATTTTTAAGTCAGTATGTGTGTGAGCATGACACGACGAGTGAAGCTGGGGAGGTCAGAGGAGAGGCTAGGACAGGTCTTTAGGAATGGCATCATGTCCCTTAACCCACTGAGCAATCTCACTGGCTACACTAGGGAGTTCTCTTTTTCTTTTTCTTTATGTTCTATGTGCATTGACGTTTTGCCTGCATGCAGGTCTCTGTGAGGATGTCAGATCTTTGAGTTATAGTGTAAACTGCCATGTGCGTGCTGGGAATTAAACCCCAGTCCGTTGGAAGAGCAGTCAGTACTCCTAAACGCTGAGCCATCTCTCCAGCCTCGGGAGTTCTTCAGACAAACTTTAAGGTTCTGACAAGATGAAGTCACCTGTAAAGAGTCCTATCTGTGGGGAAAAAATGATGAAATGAGTACTTGCTGAGTTGGGGCGGGGCTAGCAAAATAAAAAATGTGGAGAAATTACGCAGGTGCGCTCTCCTTCCCGACCCCTGGGTAGATAGCTGTACCCACCCCCACATTTCTTGTTCCTTATTTTGCTCTGGACAGATCTGTTGTTTTGTGACAAATGTTTGCATGGCACCCGTGCACGCACGCGAACACCACCACCACCACCACTACTACTACTCCTGCCAGTGCCCAGTGCTCATCTTCATGACTTTCTGATTCTGTTCACATTACCTTCCCCAATACTTTCCTCTTCACAGAAACGCTGAGGGAACTCAGTAGCTGTAACACGGGCCACAAAAGTCCCAGGGAAGGTCCTGACAGGCACCTAGGAGGCTGCAAGAGAGTGTAAAGAAAGAGCAGTGCTGCCCTCAAATGCTGCAGAGGCAGAGTCTCTCCTTGTTCTGCCAGGGATGGTGCGACCACTATGTGGTCCAACCCCCTCACCTGCTCTGAGCTGCCTTTTTTTTGGTAGAAATTTTCATAAAGCATAACATTTTCTGTGGAGAGCACACCCAAGGAATGAATAGACAATGCTGCACTTTATTGCTAATAGAAAAAAAAAGACAGAGGGGGATGCCCTGATTAACACGGGTGACAGAATTCCGCTGATGCCAGAAGAGCCCATCCCCACTTGCTCCTAGAGAAAGATGATTCTCTGGGTCTCCACCACAATCTTGATGTGACAGTCGTGTTGGTTGGGGGCGATGAACTGGCCCCGTAGCACTTCCCTCTGATTCTTCCTAAGTTTAGCTCTCTTGTTGTTGAACCAATCCTGAAAGCATAGGGAGAAAGAGATTAGCTTAACATATTCAGCAGTTGCTGTTCTGATGGGAAAGCACATGACGCAGCATCGTTTTCTCGCACACGTCTCTTCTGAGCACACGATGCAGTTTTTAAGTGCTCCCATGCTTTGCGTGGCTGCCACTAGTAGTTGTGATCAAGGACTCACCTACGGTGTCTTGGTTTCCAGCTTATACATCCCCATCATAATGGTAAAGACAAATATTATGTAACACACAATACCACACCCTTTATTCTGCACAACTTTACCCAATTGGAGTCACATGAATAAGCTCTCTGTGCATACGCTTACAGTCATTCTTTTAAATATTTTCCTTCGATAAGGTCTCAGGCATGCCAGGGTGGTCATAACCTCCCTTTGTAGGCAAAACCCGACTCTTCTCTACACTAATGAGAATTTGGGGCAATGTTTCTCTTGGACAGAAGACATAATAATGGCAGAAACTCAAATCGAGAACCGCTGCTATCTGGATCACCTTTTCAAAGCCTTCTAAAAGAATCAAAGAGATTTACCATGTTAATCTCTCTTTCCACATATGTCACACTTAATACGGCCAGGCCTTAGTTTATGAAAGTGTGGGTTATGGCTCAATTATTCATTTTTCCTCATATTTTTAAGTCATCCATTCTTTTATGAAGTGCATATGTGAGCTTTTGTGGCCAGAGTCTCCCTGCAACCACATGATTACTTACAAGTCACCCTGTTTCAAAATGGTGCCTAACACCAGTCAAGGACAATACGTGCAATAAACTTCAAACCCCTACCCAGATCTAGCCAATGGACAGGACATTCTCCACAGTTGAGTGGAGAGTGGGGTCTGACTTTCACACGAACCCTGGTGCCTCATATTTGACCACGTCCCATGGATGGGGAGACCTGGTGGCACTCAGAGGAAGGATAGCAGGCTACCAAGAAGAGACTTGATACCCTATGAGCATATACAGGGGGAGGTAATCCCCCTCAGGAACAGTCATAGGGGAGGGGAATAAGGGGAAAATGGGAGGGAGGGAAGAATGGGAGGATACAAGGGATGGGATAACAATTGAGATGTAATATGAAGAAATTAATAAAATATATTTTTAAAAATGGTGCCTAAAGAAGACCCTTAGGAAGGACTGTATGTGCCACAAGGAGTCATATGTTAATTACTGGTTGTATATGTGTATATCACATATATGTGTAAAATATATATGCTACATACATATACACACATTCAAACCCACATATATGTATATATGTGTATATTTACACACATATATACATACACACACACATATGTCACACCTAATATGGCCAGGCCTTAGTTTGTTTATATATGTGTGTGTGTGTGTGTGTGTGTGTGTGTGTGTGTGTGTGTGTAGAGAGAGAGAGGTGAAGATGTTATTTATTTTTCTTTGCTTTTACTTTAGGAACACATGGACTGCCAGTCATAGGGTAGAAAGTAGAAACACCAGCTAAATTTTCCTTTTTCCATTTTCCATTGGCCAAGACCCCATAGTCCAAGTCTTGTTTCCTAGCGTAAAACACACAAGAAAAAAAAATACAATTGCATGGGCCTAGGACACGGTCACCCCTGTCCTGAGGCAGGGCTGTGATCTCCGCCCTGTTAAACTAGAGCCAAGCTGACTGACCTTCACTTTTTGTTCATCCACATTCATGAGCCATGCCAGCTCCCTTCTGTGGAGAGAAAAAGACAAATACTTAGTATTCCATACTGGGCAGAAAATGAACTACAATTTGTGTACTCTATGCATATTTTAAAATTTAATATCCTGTTCTCCATACTTCTGTTTAATTCTGTTGCAGCCTGCTTGCAGGAGGCCCTCCTCCCAGCCCACCCCAGTCCCCATACCGACTCAGCCTCCTGGTGCAGATCCAGAATCCCTCTAGTTCTTCCCTGCTGCCCCTCTCATCCCTTTGTCTAGCCCAGATCCATTCCTTTGTGACTCCCCACTGACCTGCACAACAATTCTACCAAGGACCCCACAGCCACCACACTTGGCTCAGACACAGTTAGCTCACAGCAGCCACACTTGTCTAGGACCAAAGGCCCCACTCAACAAAGATGTTACCTAAGACCAAAGGTCCCACTCAATAAAGATGTCACCAGACGTCTACACCAAGAAACCCCTAAAACAATATAACCTCAGATGCCTAGATCAAAGCATGAAAACACAAGCATGAATCGATAAAATATGCTTCCTCCAGAAGTTAATGATGCTATTATGTTAGGATATAAGTAAAACAACTTAGCTGAAGCACAAGACAAGGGCTTCGAAACACCAATTATTAATATGTTCAGAAACCTTTAAGAGGATAGAAATCAATGCCTTAAAGACCATGAAAACACAAACAGTTAAATGAAATAGTGAAAAGAATTCAAGACATGAATTTAACATAGAATTTAACATAGAAATAGAATAACTAAAGAAAACCCAAAATGAAATAAAAATGGGAGTGAAAAGCTTAAGATGCCAAACAAAAACCTCATGTGTAACCCTCGACAACAAATTAAAAGACGTGGAAGATAGAATGTCAGATCTTGAAGACAACAAGGTAGAAGAAATGGATATCTCAGTCAAATAGAATGTTAAATATTAAAAAAAACAGGTATAAATAAATCAGGAAATCTGGGACAATATTAAAACACCCCACCTATGAATAATAGGTATACAGAAGGAGGGAAAAAACACAGGTCAAAGGCACAGAAAATATTTTCATCAAAACCGTAAAAGAAAATTTACCTACTTAAAGAAAGAGATGCTTATCAAGGTACAAGAAGTATACAGATTACCAAATAAACTGGACCAAAAACCAAACTCCCCCACAAACACATAATAATGAAAACACTGACTATACATAGCAAAGATAGGATTTTAAAATCTACAAGGGAAAAAGACCAAGTCACATATAAGGGTGAGTCCATTCGAATAACTCCTGGCTTTTCTATGGAGGATGGAATTGAATTGAAGATCCAGAAATAAACCCACACACCTATGGACACTTGATTTTTTGTCAAAGAAGCCAAAGCCATTCAATGGAAAAAAGACAAAAATGGTGCTGGTCTAACTGGATGTCTGTCTGTACAAGAATGAAAATAGAACCATATTTATCACCCTGCACAAAACTAAAGTCCAAATGGATTAAAGACCTCAATATAAAATCACACACACACACACACACACACACTAAATCTGTTAGAAGAGAAAGTGGGTTAGAACCTGGAACACATTGGCACAGGAGACAACTTCCTGAACAGAACACCAACAGCTCAGGCTCTAAGATCAACAATTAATAAATGGGACCTTATGAAACTGAAAAGCTTCTGTAAGGCACAAGACAACATCATCGCCACAACCTGCCAGGGCAGACCCCATGTCCATGAGTAGTTAGTTGGCCAACACAAAAGAAAAGAGCTTCCATGTATTGGTGTGTGTGTGTGTGTTGTTGTTGTTTGTTTTTTTCTTTTTTTAAGTTCGTCTGCTTTGATTTCAGTTTTGGTCTTGTTGGCTTTCCTGTTTTGTTTTGCTTTTTTTCCTTTTTGAGAAAAAGATCATGAACTTGAATGGGTAGAGGGGATCTCAAAGGAGTTGGGAGAGGAGAAGAGTATAATTAAAATATATTGTATAAAATATTTGTAATAAAAAATTTTAAATTGCTATCTCGTCTCACACTTCTACAAGTATTTTTTTTTTCAGTAATTCATAGAAGAAGCTATGTTTAGAGCTCTCTGAAAATTAAAGACTGTTTTTAGTGCTGTGTGGTCTGGCTGTTGTTATTAATGTACTCTGGAAACAATAAATGCCTAAATATGCCATGTGCAAATTATACATACTTTGTGGCATTGGGAATTGAACAGTCCAAGATAGGCTGGACAGGAGGCCTACCATGAAGTTGTATGTTTTTATATTTATATTTGCATTTCTGTTTTTCAGTCCTTATTTATTTATTTATTTATTTGAGACCAAGTCTCATTAAGCTGTTCATGCTAGTCTTGAGCTCCTCCGCCCCAAACCTGGAAGTTTCCATCTCCCTGTATCTGCCTCTGGTGTGGCTAAGATTATAGACATGTGCCAGTAGGCAGAGCTAACTACAAAAAGTGACTGTTTTAGGCCAGATGTGGTGGCGCACACCTTTAATCCCAGCACTCAGGAGGCAGGGGTAGGCGGATCTCTGTGAGTTCGAGGCCAGCCTGGTCTACAAAGTGAGTCCAGGATAGCCAGGGCTACACAGAGAAACCCTGTCTCAAAAAAAGTAACTGTTTTCAGTGGCACTCAAGTCTTCATTCTTCTGGACATGATTTGTAAATAGTTTTATGTACAAAAAGTAGGCCCCAGAACAAAACTAGATAAACTGGAAGATTAACAAATTTTGAATTTTTGTGTATTGAAGGGAAAACATGGAATCAGACAACATATTTGGGCGTCAGTAGCCCATTCTGAAACACACCCAGACTTAAACCAATACCTTTTTAAAGGGACATTTGACAAAGACAGGCTATGGTGGCCATAAGCACAGGTAAAGTCACACAGCAGTAAAGAAGTGCAATTCAAATCACACAGATATTATCCCACACCCAGAAAGGTGGTTAGTAACAGCGTCTACAAAATAACAAGCCTTTTAAGCTCCCAAAGACACTGGAAATAATCATGCTCCCTCCTGGGAAATGACAACCAGTCCACCCACAAAAGAACTGTTAGATGGTTCCTTCTAATAGTGAGTATGGGATGATCACACAATACGACAAATCAGATTTGGGGTGTATACTCTAAATCACTGAAAGCCTGGAACTTTTAGAAAGACATTTGTCTACTCTCTTCGCTCACAGCAGTAAAGCACAATCCACATGGACCACAGAGAAAATCACCCAGATCTCTTCTCACAGATGCTATGCTAGCTATCCAAAGGGGCCCTTTTGAGAAAGAATTCACCCCCAAGAAAGCAGAAATTCGGCCAGGTGTTAGCACATGGACCAGGCTTGAAGACATGCCAATTCAAGCAGATTAGTTCAGAAAGGACAAATTCGGCCTGCTTTCCCTCGTGGGAGGTGCCTAGACAAGTCACACAGAGAGGCTTGATAAAGCAGGAGAGAAGTAGTTGGGGACCACGGGGCATGGAAAGGGCAGTTGTTTAATGGGTTCTGGTTTCCCTTTGGTGTCATACAGAGATTCCCAGAGATCCCAAAACCATTGACAAGACTTCAGGCTGCTGGGTTTGGACCTTTGGATTTGGTTTAGGCAATGGCTTTTATGTTTCCGTGTTGGAGGACGCTTTTTATTATTATTTTATTTATTTATTTTATTATTGTTGGGGTTTTTTTGTTTTTTGTTTTGTTTGGTTTGGTTTGGTTGTTGTTGTTTTTGTTTTTTGAGACAGGGTTTTTCTATGTTATCTTGGCTGTCCTGGACTCGCTTTGTAGACCAGACTGGCCTCGAACTCACAGTGATCCGCCTGCCTCTGCCTCCCGAGTGCTGTGATTAAAGGCGTGCGCCACGTGTGGAGTGGTCTCCCCCCTCCCCCCGCGGTGGACTGACTGCTTCAGCCTGCTCTGGCACGTTCAAGGCCTGTTCTAAACATGTTTCAGTTTACATGAATCCGCGAACCTGTTCCCTTTCTTCATCTAAGATCACCGATGCAAAAAAAAAAAAAAAAAAAAAAAAAAAAAAAAAAGTAGCTTGGTCAGCCGAAAATCCCCACCCCACCCCCAGTGAAAAACATTTCTTTTTCAGATTCCCCTCTTTACCTTGTGGGAGGGAGTGTCTCTCTGCATGCCTTGCTGCGCTGCGTGTAAGTCCCTACTTCAATTTTAATAGTTTGTTACCAGTTCCCTGGGATCTTTCCTGCCTTTAAATTCTTTAGTGGCTAGAGAAAACAAACTCCACCTAGAACCTCTGAATAACTCTCTAATAACTCTCTCAGACCATTGCCTTAGAGTCAGCTGAAAATTTCGGGGTTTCAAGGCAAAGGGGAGAAGGAAGTTTAAGCCTGCTGGCACAAACCAGTACTCTCAGCTACTGAAGAGGCTGAGACAGGAGGATCACACATCCAAGGGCTGACTGGGGTACAGAGCTGGTTCAAGGCTAGCCTGCACAACTCAGACTCAGACCCTGATTTAACAAAACCAAAAAAAAAAAAAAAAAAAAAAAAAAAAGCTGTGGTCGCCTACAGGAGGGCTCTGGTGGCCCTTACAAGGCAGCTCGTGCAGGGTGCCTGTGACTGTGCCTGCTCTGTCGTTATTTCTTCCTCAGAGTGCGCTTCATGGCCTGAGCTCGACAGGGGGCGCACTCCTCTGGCGTCCTCCTCCAGAGCTATGTGAGCTGAAGCTCCCCCAGCGCCGCGGCAAAGCTATGCTTCCCTTAACCTGAGAGAATCTATACGCGCAAGATCAGACATAAACATACTTTTAACAAGAGTGAGGAGCGGTTAGGGAAGAGGTAAAGGAGCCTAAAGACCCGAAGGGCAGACCCGGTACACACCGTCTGTTGGCGTCGGGATATTGAGTTTCTTCGAACACTGCCTCAAGTTCCCACAGCTGCCCAGGCGTGAATTTGTATGGTTTCCGAGGAACCCTGAATGAAGGCTGCTCACTGGTCCTGGCCAGGTTGCTGGCCACCTTTGGCTCTTCCTGCTCAGTGTTCCAGGTGTTGTTTTTCATGTCGCCGCCTTGGTTGCCTTGGTCACCCTCAGAGCTCTGATGGCCCTCACAGAACAGCTCATTCGGGGTGTCTCCTACTCCTTTGTTAAGGCTGCCACAGGTTGCCGTGTTGGTCACCCTTTCCTCAGATTCAGTCAGGATTTCTTCCTCATAGAAGCTCACCCCGTAAAAGTCGTAGTCGAAGTAGAAGTACTTGCGGGCCATGACCTGAGCTCTTCACAAGGCGCACCTCGTCAGAAGGCGGCACCGTGTAGTGGCTTCCACAGAGGTTGTGCTCCTTGAAGCCCGCTGAGGAACTTCTCCGCGCTAAAACTGTTACCCTAGGCTGTACTGGTCCCTCACTGACAAGCACACGTGCCCCTCGCCTCCGCTGCTATTGGCTTTCAACTCACAGCCGCAGATGAGGCTCTAGTTTAGGCAAACAACTAGTGGAGTGTGGACAGTTGCCACAAACAGTGTGGCAAAAAGCGCTGCTTGAAGCGGAATGCTAGTTTTCTGACTGATTTGTGAAATGGACCCCTAGTTGGACCTGAGCGGAGGAGTTTTCCTGGATCTAAGAGAGGATCTTCATGACGGCTGAGAATGTTTTTCAACTGATTTAGAGGCGGAGATGGGATATCAATAAATGTAATATAATTAAGCTATCATATTAGGATATAATTTACTTTTTTTTTTTTTGATATGGCCCTAAATAAGCCTTCATCTTTTTTTTCTTTCTTTCTTTCTTTTCTTTTCTTTATTTATTTATTTGGTTCTTTTTTGTTTTGTTTTGTTTGGGTTTTTTTGTTGTTTTGTTTTGGGGGGGTCAGGGTTTTTTGCTTTTCTTGTTTGTTTGTTTTGTGGGTTTTTTGTTTTGGTTTGGTTTGGTTTGGTTTTTTGTTTGTTTGGTTGGTTTTTGGTTTTTGGTTTTTTGGGTTGTTTTGCTTTGTTTTGGTTTTTTGAAACAAGGTTTCTCTGTGTAACAGCGTGGGATGTCCTGGACTCGCTTTGTAGACCAGGCTGGCCTCAAACTCACTGCGATCTACCTGCCTCTGCCTCCCGAGTGCTGGGATTAAAGGCGGGTGCTACCATGCCTGGCAGTAAGCCTTCATCTTTTTGTACTATTACTTGAAGCATCATTCTCCCTATTGGAAATTATGAAGTCAAAATAGTGATCAACTCTGAAAAATATTGGCTGATTGTTTACATCCTGGAAAGCCAAGTTAGTCTAAGATTTAATTCTGTGTAAAAAGAATAAAAGCTCATGTGTTTCACTATGAAGACGTTTTCAATTTTGACAAATAATATAATCATATATATATATATATATATATATATATATATATATATATATATATATGGTGTACCCATCAGAGAAGACTGCTTAGATATGAGTTAAAGTGTTTGGGATCCCAGTGTAGCCCCGAGCCTTTCTGAGGATGAGCTTGTAAGCACAAAAAAAACCTTATCCTGTGTTATACATTTCAGTTAACAAGAACAGTTAGCCGGAATAACTACAGAAGCCAAAAAGTAAGGTAAACACATTTTTAGACTTTCCCAAAACTGTGGACTTTGATGGATTAGGTCTTTGTTTTGTTTTGGCAGATGATACTGTCTATGTGCTGAGTTTTTATAGCCTGAACGGTACTTCGTCCACCGCAGAGTCAGACATGTTAAGGGGCCCCTTTTATAGTATATAGACAATCATTTTAAAGTAAAATTCTTCATGATTTATTATTAGTGTTTGATTTGTATACAAGTGTTTTGTGCCTGTCTACTTTTGATCACATAAAATTTCAGGATGAAAGGGTCACAGTTTAAAGTGTTTAAGGGGAGTCTTGTTTAGGGTACCAAGTAGCTGTCCAGAGGTGAAGGTTCTGAGGTTTTTTTTTGGGGGGGTTGTATGTTTTTTAATGGACTTACTATACTCAGGAGTCACTGGTTATCTAGAGTTTTCTGGATCCGTGTACAAGAGCCCCAAAGTCAGAAGATTTGCAGGGTCCATGAGAGGTCATCACCCTGCCTACCACTTCTACTCCTGGTAATCTTGGCCCAAGCTGCTGGGTGGCTTCTGTCAAGTCTCGTTAAAGCAACCTGGGTGTTCCTGCCTCTCCATCTATGATCTGGGCAGTGTCCCTTGGTGACTTCTTTAGTATTCTTTCCTGTGTCCCTATCTGTGAGAAGTGCCTAACTTCCCTAACAGTGACAAGACAGTCTATAGCATTAGCTAGCAACGTGGTGGAGCCTACTCTTAGCATTTTCCTATCCTTGAGCCTTGTGTGCTTTTCTGTATTTTATTTCAGTTTGCCCAGGATGCCAGGTAATAGCCGCAGGCTTCTTTTGAAATGCCACTTGAAGTAAGGGGACTTCTTCCAGACTCCTTGAGCTAGATGTGTTTTTTGATGTCTAGGGGAGGCCCTTCTCTGGGACCTCTGTGATGGATGATCTTGACTGTTAACTTGACTGGATTTAGAATTAACTAGGAGGCACCCCCTGGGAGATAGTGAGTACTGTATCTATTCTAGAGTAAATTACCCCTCAATATGGGTAACATATTCCAACCGGAAGTCCAGATATAATGAGGCCAAAGGAAAATCCTTTGTGCATATGCCTTCATTTATTTTTTTCTGGGTAAGTCTAACATCTCTGTTATGATCTTGGTCTGACATCAGAATGCTGATTCTTCAGTCTTCTAAAGAGGACTCAACTCAAGATTTTCCAGAGACCTTTCGGATTTTCCACACTGGATTAGAGTTGCTGAGAGGTCCAGCTTCTTGGGCTGAATAGCTGCTGAGTCCCCTGCCTGTGTTGGGGCGCTCTGCCTCTGCTTTGTAGGTCAGTTTAGGGACTCTCCTTTAGTTCTGACATTATACTAGAGAAACGATTGCTAACAATTCATTTCTGTAGCCTGCTGGGCAGGCTTGGTGGTGTCAGGAGCTGGATGATTTCACCAGACTTAAATTGGCAACATTTCCCTCTGGATAGTGTGGAGATCATGGATTTCTCATTGGAAAAAAAAATTGTTTGGCGAATTACACAAGACAAACCATTCCAAACTACTGATTCGCCGCTGTGAAAAAAAGACAAAGAATTAAATGATTGTTTAGACCATACTTTAGAACATTTCTTAAAAATTGTTTCTAAGGCATATAAAGATGTTGGGTGGCTGCTTCTGGCAGGTCTGAATAAAGCAACAAAGAAAAAATGGGTATAGCACTAGTCCACAAAGCTCCTACCCCACCAGTGATGATGGGCCACCATATATTTGCTGCAGTTCTGTCCAAATATACCCTCAGTCTTTGGCCCAGCTATCTCAACCCCACCATCTTGGCTTCTATTTCTGTCTACACTCCTGGAACTTGTGGGTACCTTTTCCCAAAGCAAGGTGAGAGAGGATATAAACACTTAAGACCCTTTCGTCCTCCTCCTCCTCCTCCTCCTCCTCCTCCTCCTCCTCCTCCTCCTCCTCTTCCTCCTTCTTGATCCCTGGAATGTTCCTTTTACTCTCTTCAGAGAAGATGGTTAAAGGACACTGAGGGAATAGGCGCATATAGGAAGGTAGGGGGCCATATCCTCCCATACACACAGCCCCAGACCTGCGGCAGGAGGATAGGAAAGCTAGGCTTTGCACCTCTAGCAGCTTCGCTTCCTGCTCAGGCTTCCCATCCATAGAGTCAGAGGGGACTCCAGGCCCTCAAAGTCACAAGAAGTGGGGGAAAACCCTGGGCATTGAGAACCCACCCCAGCCCAAGTACAGTGACTCAATTTAGCCCCACTCATCTGTAAGTGCACTCTCAGCCTAGGAGGCTTCAATGAGGGCTGGGGAAGGAGTTCTAGAGAGAGGCCCCTGTTCTCCCATGATGTGCTCTAAGCTGGAGGAGGTCGCTGTTTTCAGTGTGGCTCAGGTAATGTGCCATACTGCTGGGGAGCCATAAGAAAAGATTGCTAAAACAGGTAACCTCCTAAGGCTTGTTGTGCTCCAAGCAGGTTCCTTTCTTTGTCTCTGGCACTCTTTGGCCTTGTCATATCCCATCTACTACACCAGGGGGAGACGTATGCTGCTGACTTAGTCTTCTAGGCCTATTTCTCTGGCTTCCATGTTGGCACCTACCTGTCTAGCCTCAAAACCTCAGTTCCTCTAATAGTGTAGCTGTGAGAAAGGGGGGCACTAATGATGCCTCCAGAACCAAGAACTGCCTGCTTTATTATTGGATAGTAGTAGTAGTATTTCCACTGACACAAAACTCATTTCCTTGCAGCATCACACACATTGTCTGTTACCATGGGAGCATTAAAGAATGAAGTCAGTCAAGGGAGATGTTAGTGGGATCAACTAAGTCAGGCTCAAATTACATTGTAAATATTTATAAGACTGCATGGAGTACAAAGCGTTCAAGAGGAAAATTAATTTTTAAATTACATAATTTGGGCCTTTTCTGAAGCTGGCTACTGCTTCAAAGCTCATTTGTACTCTTGCAGTCCATTTCCTAAACAATATGTAGTAGAGCACAAGGCACTTACAACATCCGACACAGAGAGAACCAAGAGCGCTCTAGTAACTGGGCAATTGTGTGCAGGATCAAATTGCTGTACAGGCAATGAATTCACACAGGCTTCTAGATTTACAAGTCCATTAAGCATTTTTTTTTTTTTTGCATTTATGCATTGGTAAGGAAGTTACTGAGGTGTTCTTTGAGCAAACTGATACAGGCTGAGAGTTCTGAAGAGTCATTTCTGTGTGGTTCTGTGGCCCCAGACATCGCTCCACGGCCTCCTCAGCCTCTCCAGCCTTGGATGAACAATCCTCAGAAAGATGCTGTGTGCATCTTTTAGCTACTGAAAGAGAATTTTCCTACGAGTTTAATTTGATGCGATGGAATGTTCTGTCTTCTGGGCCTAGAGCAAGGCCTCTTTTCAAGGCTGCTAAGCCCAATACTGGAGTCTTTTCTGAGATGGAAAAAGAAAGAAAGAAAGAAAGCTCTGTCCAATCTGAGAAAGTAACTTTTCCGTTCACTCCAAGATTTGCATGTGAAGCTGCCTAAAGCAGCAGAACATATGAAAAAAAAAAAAAAAAAAAAAAAAAAAACACAAATCTAGCAGGTCTGTCCCAGGGCTTGGGACCTGGGGTCAGATTCTAAGTAAGGGTGTAACAAAGCTGTGCACAACCTTTCTCCAAGATCTATCCATTGCCCGTGTGTCTCCTGGTGTCTCTGCTGAATAACAGACCATGGCATCCTCATCTGAAAGGGAAAAGGTCATAGGGCAGAAAAGGCTGTGTGTGGACACAAGTGTTTCTGCCTGTGTTTTGCATACTCTTGGGGGTCCACTTAAATCCAACCTAACTCAAACACAAATTAAATACAGATGACAAAAATGCATTCTCAGGAGCTGAACTGCAACAAAAAGAAACCATAGAGTTCAGAGGGGCAGCGGAGTGGGATGTAACATTGTCCAATTATATTTTGACATAAGGGGTTGAGCAAGGGAGTTTCCATCTATCAGGACAGGTGTTGTTTTCTAGGCCTGGGTACGTGCACTTAGTTTGACCCTGCCAATGTAAGGAGGTGCCTGCCGGAGCTCAGCCCTCTCAAAACTCATTTTGCTCTCCTATTTTGTTCGTAGGGCAAAACTAGGCTCACATCCCCAATTACAGAGAGCCAGCTCCTACCCAGCCTCTTGAAACATTTTCCTAATTGTCTGTTAACCGGTTTAAAAAAAAAAAAAAAGGGGGGGGGAAGGAAGAAGAAGAAAATGAAGAAAAGAAAAAAGAAAAAGTAAAACTTACTGTTATCCTAAACAAAGTGCCTAAATTATGCAAATATAGTCCCTGCTAAGCCCTCATTAAGCACAGGTGGCCTACCTCTTTGTTCCCTTATCACCTAGAGCCCTGCAACCAATGTCTGGGGGCAATGAATTAAGGACTTTGGATTCCCGGCTGAATGTCTGGGGGAATAATTAAGGGCCCTGAGGCAAGGTGGCCTGGATCTCGCTCAGTCTCCACCACATACTCTCTTGCATAAGCCATAATATTAAGGTTTGATTGGATGACCCTGTCGCTCATCAAAGCCCCCTTGCCTTTCAATTTTTACCCTTTAATATGCAAGGCAACTTCCCCTCCAGGATTCTGTTCAGATCCCGAGCTGGCACACAGAAACGAAAGCTTCAGTCTCTAAAGTGAGCTTTCTCAGCTTCCTCCTTGAACCCAGCATCAGCAAGAGGAAGAAGCTGTCCTCAAAAAGGGTGGCCTCAAACAACTGTCTCCTTCCAAGCTGTCCATGAGATGGCTGGACTCAAACAATTGTCTCCTAACAAGCTGTCCCGAGATGGCTGGACTCAGACAGCTGTCTCCTTTCAACAGAAGCTGCTCAGCTATTGGGACACTCCCAGCTCTCCTAGGGCCTGGGACCTTCTTCCCCTAGGGCCTGGGACCTTGAACATAGTTTCTCCCTATAATTAAATGGAGTCTGAAAGTGAACTGGTAGTACTTAGAAGATTTTTCTTTTCCTTGTTCCCAACATCTACCGCCTGGGTGCGTGCATAGATGGTATAAGAAGTGCTCTCTCTCTCTTTTTTCTTCCACACACTACTGAATCATGAGTCAATATCCATGGAACAATTTGAAAAGGGGCAACTGCTCAGGCTCGTTGTAATCAAATAATGGCACATCTCTTTTACAATTGTAGTTTCACTAGAGACCCACTGAGGTGTATTTAAGATAAACGTAACAATAAATACATGGTGTGGAGACTGAGCCTCAGTATGCAGCCCAAGCTGACCTTGTACTCTAGGCTGTCTCGTCTCAGGCTCCCAAATGCTGGTGCCACAGGCACATGCCAGTATGCACACCCCAGGTTCCTGTTTGATGTGTAGTCTTCATATATTATAAGAGATATATTTATGCTAAAATAATTACTGGAGGGCTAGAGAGATGGCTCAGTGGTAAAGAGGGTCTTCAAGAAGAACTGGCTTCACCATTCACACAGTAGCTCACACGCATCTGTAACCCCACTTCCAGAGGCATCAGCGCCTCCTTCTGACTTCCATAGGGACCAGGCATACACACAGCGTACAGACATACAGGCAAAATGTTCATACATAAAATGTGAAAGCAAAACTTAAAAGAATTTATTTGTAGCTAAAATGTACCTTACTATACAGCATATTCTTGCAATGACTTGTTCCTTTGCACATTTCAGGAATGGAAAATGCATCTTTTTTTTTTAATGCATCTTTTAAATGTTTCAATTCCTATCCATTAGGTTGTTTTTGTTTTTCAATCACTCTGCAGTTGAAGGCTCACAAAGTAGCACCTATCAATGTTAAAGGCAAAGAGGGGTGCTCGCTAAACTCCAAAGCAGAAAGGACAAATGCATGGTCATTGTGCTGGGGGAAAATAACCAGGATAGAAGTTATACATGTTCCCACAGCCATCTTTGTGAAATCTGCAGGCAGAGAGGAGACAGGACATATGTGTGCAGAGAGGGCACTGGATAACACACAACGTCCCCGTATGTCACTGAAACGTCTGTCGGAATTTCCACTGAAGAAGATCTGAAAATGGGGTACAGAGAGGCTGTGGAGTTGGAGAAACAAGTATTTGATCACCAGAAATATGGCTTCTATGAGATGCTGGTTGTTTCTCTGGGCTTCCCTGACTTCACCAGCCCTTTATCCTACTAGATGTTTATCTTGAGGTACCCTCGAACTAGCTGCATGTGTTGTGTGACAAAACTTTTCCTGGAGAGACAAAACACACTCATCTACTCACCCCAGATAGGGAGCTTGTGATAGACCAAAAAGTATGGATACCACCGAAGTTAAACTTGGTGACTTTTATTATGAGGGTTACTTCCAGGAATGTAGGTGAGAGGTTACTTACAGGAGCAGAAAGGTCTCAAAGACAGCTGTGTCATTAAAGCCCACTCATCCTGACAGACAGCTCACAGAGCTGGGAAAGCTGGAGCAAAGGCACAGCCTGAGGGGTTTGGAGCACGTCCTTTCCAAGGGCCTCAGTTGGTTTAGGCTTTTTTGTAGGCAGCTTGGCTGACTTCTGATTCCAGGCAACAGCTCTGGCCTTGTTTACAGCTTCGCTACACTTCAGCTTTTCTTCCTCTGAGAGGGGCTCTCCTTTTTCATTGTTTACTCTGACCTGGAGATGCCTCCTGAAGCTGGTCGGCTTTGGGGGGCCGATTGTTAACATTATTTTGAGTTGTTTACCTCTCTGCTTTGAAGCCTGCAAGGTGAAATGTTTCCATCTCAGAGGAAACTGTTACAGAACAGCAAGCAGTCCATTAGGTTGGGCGAGAAAGTTCCGGCCAGCATTGCACTGGAGCCACATTTTGGCACAGTAAGGCCACCTGTCTTGGACCCATGTGCTAGTGGCGTTCAGTGGGTTCTGAGATCACAGCTTGGTGAGCAAAGGAAAGGAGATTTTTGTCTCACCAAATGTATGAAAACTCCAGCATGTAGAGGGAGATAATGAGGCTGTTAGGGAAAAATACCATCTTAAGACACCCCAAGACCAAGTTCTCAACACTAAGGGACAGAGGACAGGGGAATAAGAGACAAGGACAGGGGACAGAGGAGGAGGGAGGAGGAGAAGGGAGCAAGGGAGAAGGGAAGGGCTGTTTGCCTCAGAGCGACAAAGGACTGCCTCAGGATAGAGAGGAGACAGATGTGACCCAAAGTAAAATGGTGGTCGTGCACGCCTATGATCTCAGCACTAAGGAGGCAGAACCAGGCAGATTTCTGTGAGTTCAAGGACAGCCTGGTCTACAAAGCAAGTCCAGGACAGCCAGGGATACACAGAGAAACTCTGTCTCGGAAAAACAAAACAAAGTAAAATGGGAAAGCCACTGTTAGGATGAGCTGGTTTGATAGTTTAATAGGACATGGTAATTAGGTGAGCCAAAGGAGCCTTCTGTTTGCTTCAGTACTTTGACAGCTGGACCTTGGTAGTCGGCCTCGGGAGGAGGAAGTGGCCAAATAAGGGAATAGGCTTTGGTGGTTATCTTTGGGAATGCAACCCAGTGGGGTTTTTTTTTGTTTGTTTGTTTGCTTGTTCGTTTGTTTTTTAGCAAGGCAGAGGGAAAGGGGGAAACGCTTTGTCATGGAAATAGCTGTCACTGGATGAGGGATACACACCACAAAGAGGTCATCTTCCTATTTGTATATTGGTTTCATATGCTTCCCCTCTTCCGGTATGTGGAGCTGTGGGTCTCACTCTGGCCCCACACTTGAACTTGGTCATTAGCACTAGGCCCCTTCCTCATTGGTTTTGGATATATACGAGGAGAAGCTCCCTGTGCATTTGTTGGACCCGGTCCTCCAGTCCCACTTTGTGTGGCCAGCCACTCTCCAGTACTCAGGGCTACACCAGAAACCTGTCTGCGTTCTGTGCTAGTAGACCCCAGGGAGTCTTTCTCAGTGCCTCCGCCTCAACCACCACTTCTCTGCCTGTATAGGCATCTGGCTACCTTCCATCTCCTTCTAGGTCCTTCTCTTGTTGCTGAATGGATCCAGCATCCACTCTGATGCTCACAACTCCAGAACCAGTGTCCCCAGTCCTGTTTTGAGTAAAAGGATGTTATCTGGCCTCTAGACCCTCGGCTGTGTGGACCCATTTCCTCCCTCCATCTTTCCCAAATGCCTCTACCACCCACAGACTTTCCTAAATACCAGGCTGTACCAAAGCCACTCCACCCTCTTCTCTTCCATACTAGACTTCTAGATGCAAGTCAACCTAGTACATGGCCTTTTAAAAAATCCATCTTCTCCATTACACACTCCAGATTCCCACTTAGCTATATTCAGTTTCCATGGAAACCCCCAACACATGCTGATGCACCCCTCTTTTTTAGCTCACAAGTGGTCACAGCATCAAAGCCAACTCTACCCCACCCCATGCCATACACTACCATGCCATGGCCCCTTTCCTGTGTCCTCCCTGCTGAAACTCAGGCTTAAGCCTCTCTGTATACTTTCCACACTTCCTCTCCTCCAATTACCCTTGGGCTAGCACAACCCACTGCTGCCTGCATGCCCTGAATCCTGCAGCCTATGCTTACACCTAACCTGGCCTGATGCATCTACTGAGAGTCCTTTGCCTCTCCGGCCTGACCTGAGAGGAATGGATCAGTATGCCTCTTGTGCATCTTGTGCGTAAAGGTAGGAGAGGAGAGGAAGCCTCTTTGTAATCAACATGGCATGGGCTATTGTATTTCCTTTGAAGCAGTAGGACCTATGGCAGAAGGACTCCTAGTACCACTACCAGGCTATTGTGGCGCATGCCTTTAATCCCAGCACTTGGGAGGCAGGGGCAGGCAGCTCTGTGAGTTCGAGGCCAGCCTGGTCTACAAGGTGAGTCCAGGACAGCCAAGGCTACACAGAAAAACCCTGTCTCAAAAAAAAAAAAAAAAAAAAAAAAAAAAAGAAAGAAAGAAAAAGAAAAAAGAAAAGAAAAGAAAAGAAAGAAGAAAAATAAAAGAAAGGAAGGCCAGTGAACAGAGCTGGGAACAGCCTAGGTGATTGTTTGCACTCCTCCTCCGACTGCTCAGAGGGATAGGAGTAAACTCTTAAGGATGTGAGTAGAGCTCAGCCTTCTTTGTGAACAGTCTTCTCCTTGGGGACTTGCCCTATTCCCGATTTTATGTATTTGCTCTCATGGGGTCAAGGTCAGGGTGAAGATAGCACCATGTAGCAACAGGAATGAATATGTCTCCGAGTGAGGGCCTCTGTGGCTCTTGAGAAACGTGGGATTTGTGGAATAATAAAGATGACTTGGGTGGTCATCTCTTTTTCCTTCTGCTTAAATGATATTTTCTCAATAATATACACCACAACTTACTGACCCCCAGAAAGGACATGAAACATCATGAGTTCATATCTCTTTATTGTTGAAGGGATAAGGTTCCATGGCCTAATATGTCAGTGACACCAGAATATCCTGTCTTCATCTGGTGCCTGGCCAGGATGCTGTGTCAGAGCTCCTCCAAAAGCTTTACTGCTAGGTGCTCTGGCTGTCAGCAGATGCGCACTTGAGCACTTGAGACTGCTGATATTTCCTATCCTTGGCTCGTCTTCTCTTAAACCAACGCTGCAATAACATGATGAAAGAAGTGGCTTTAGTATACATTCAACTGTCAATCTCACAACTGATAAAAATAAATTGGCACACTTCACCAATTGCACTGTGACTGCTTGCAGCCTGCCCCCATGGACTTGTGCTGTCTCACGTGAGCAGTTGAATCCTGACTCCCTATGGTGCCTCCTCACAAGTGGCCAGTCTCAGGAAGGCTAACGGGTGCTGTGATTTATCATCTAAGGCAGTGTGGCGTCCACTACTTATCTTCCCTTAACTTAACTTAACTCATTCTCAGAGGCCTCCCTTCCTCACCCTTCCCTAATTTTTCCTTCTGCTGCTTTCCTTTCTTTCCCAGTCTCTCAGGAAGAGCCTTCTGTGCTTCTGGCTCTCCTCAGGTACATTTTTTTTTAATTCAGAACACTTAATTCTTCCCCAGTAAATACTTTGATCTTCATGCTCTCAGTTTACCAATCACAGATGGATGGTTTCTTTCATTTGTTCTATCAATTTTAAAAGGTGAGGTGACTACAAGGAAGCACACTAGCCTAAAGAGTGTGCAGAGACACATCCCATCCCCAGCACAAACAAACGAACAAACATCACTCTCAAACTGCGTTAGGACAGCAAACACCACTCCCCGCCGTCTCTCCCCTTGCTCTAATGGACACAGCCATGTGCCAAGCTCTGCAGTAGGCACAGCTGGTGTCTCTTCCCTCTCCATATCTGTAATCCAATGTTTTTTTTTTCATGATTGAACTCAACAGGTCTAGTCTGTGAGGGCTCATGTCCTTGAGGCAATCTCAATGCTCATAGCACAGTAGGAAGCAGTCTACAGCCAGCTGCCTGATTATGAACTGTGCGGCTGTCTTTTTCCTTCCTTGATATTAGTATTTTTCCACTTGTTTGTAGTGAGGGAATGCAGGTTAGAGATTGTAAGTGTAATTAAAAGTCACAGCAGGGAAACTAATCTGTCCTGTGAAGCCAATGATCAGCGGGAAGGTACACGTGGGGTTTCCACAGAACCCTGCCTTCGATAGAATCTAAGGAACCACTACTTCTTAGACTCTCCAGAATTCACCTCTGGGGTTAGGGAAATGAGACCAGTTCAAATAAATCATCCCAGCATCTATGACTCTCCCCTGTTTCCAGGGAGTTTAAGGGAAAGGGGGAAGCCACTGTCACCTACGGACTTCTGTCTTCCCCCTCTTCCTTGCCCTTTCAAGTTTTCTGGGCTCAGGACAAAAGCAATGCTCTCAGAAAGAGTTGCCACTTGAAGATCCTGATGTCCTGCTTCCTGTCCAGCATGACAGGGCATCCTGGTCCCCATTCTTCTACCAGGGACATCCATTCAGGTTGAACCTCCATTCAGGAAGGTGATCTGCCACAGTGTGGAGAACAGTTAACAAAATGGCATACTCCTTAATACACTGGCTTAACTATAGTCACAGTCACCTGTTAGACGTCACGCTGCTCCCAGGTGCCTAGTGCATTGGGTTCCATTGTATTTGCTACATTGGGAAGTTCTCCAACTGCACGATTGTGACTGCACGTGCTTTCTCTCCCTGCCTTGCCCTACTGTAAGAATGTATAGTCTAAAGAAGACCCAGCGACCAGAAGCCCTGCTGAAGAGGTCTCAAACACACCGTCGTAACACTTGCACGAACTCAACCAAAGCCCCAGTGGCTGACCCATGTGCCCTCACATTTAAGTCGCAGTTCCCCATGTTGGATCCCTAAAGGCCATCTATTGAAGAAGGGAAATCAGGCAGCAAGGCTTTGGGAAATTCACACTGCAGAGTGTGCAAGCAGGGGAGCAGGAGTGTTCTCCCCTCCCTCGCATCCTGTGGCCATGCGCTGTCTAGAGTTGCTGTGCGCCAGTCTCTCTAGAGCTGCAGTGCACTGGCCTGTGAGCTCTGAGAGGGGAAAAAAATCCCTCACACCTTGAACTTTTCTTTTCTTCTCACTCTGTCTCACTTTTCCCTTCCAACGTCTCCCACCTGGTCCTGGTCCTACTGTAGATTCCTACTCCTGCTCGTAGGATGCCAGCCAGCACTCAGGAGCCTGTTATGAGGGACTGCAGTGCCTACTACACATACTGCCTGCTTATGTCATGACTGCGCTGATACGTCCTGAACAAACTTAGCACTGATAGCACTTTGTGTTGCCTTAGTCTTTTCTGATTTGGCATGGAGTATTCAGGGGTTTTGTTTTGGGGCAGGGGGAGGGGGGAGGCTCATGGCCTCAGCTTTTGATCCATGTTCGTCTTTACTGTCTGAAAGAAAGAAATTAGTTTGAAAATAAACTCCATACAACTCTACCTTCAAGTGGGGTCTATCTTTCCACACATTCCACAGAACCCACATCTTTAACATAATCTCCTTTAAAGGAAAAGGAACCTTTTCAGTTTTCAAGTTATTCAGCAGAAGACTCACTTGACAGTGGCTTTACCGCCTTTACTTTCCATGGGACTGACGTGTGGTGTTTGCATGTGTATCCATGTGCAAATGTACACTCGTGCTTGCAGAGGACTGAGATAAAAGCCAAGCCCCTTCCTAGGATTACACACATGTACACACACACACACACACACACACACACACACACACACGATTTACTGTGGCAGGATCTGTCCCTGAACCCAAGCTCAGCAATTGAGTTAGTCTAGATCACCCTGCGGATCCCTGGGCTCTGCCTCCGGAACCAGGGATTAAGAATGCAGGTGAGCTGCTGCCCCATCTGCTAAGCTTTTATGTTGGTGCTGAGGACCCCAGCTTAGGTTCTCAGACTCACGTGGCAAATGCTTCAGGCACTGAGCACTCTCCTTGGCCCCCAGCCTGCATTTAGACTTCATGTACTTCCCTCTGATCTGGTTCTTCTTATTAGATTAACGGCAATTATGCCAGTGCCATGCTTTTTGCTTCATTTTAACATAGATTTCCAAAGCTATCAGCCCCAGATCTTTCCAAACACTAAAGTGACTATTTTGGCAACATTTTCAGTTAGCTACAACCCAGCACCAGGAAACAGGAAAACTCAGCCTTGCCACTCTCTGCATCACCTTTCCACAGACTTACCATGTGGACTTGTTTTGGTTTTTTTTTTTTTTTTTTTTTTTTTTTTGGCTTTTTTGTTGTTGTTTTGTTTTGTTTTGTTGTTTTTTTCTGAGACAGGGTTTCTCTATGTAGCATTGGCTGTCATAGTCTCACTTTGTAGTCCAGGCTGGCCTCCAACTCACAGCAATCTGCCTACCTCTGCCTCCTGGAGTGTTGGGATTACAGGTGTGCGCCACCATGCCTGGTTCCATGTATACTTTTAAGTGTCTATTATTGTCCACAAGGGTCCACATGACTATTAGCTGAACTAAACACAGGTTAGTTATTGGAAAACTGTGTTTTTCCCTTGCCTCCATTAATTCATGCTTTTAGCTAAGTGTACATTTGCTGTAACTGAACCTTTTTCATCACTGTTGCTTGCTACACCAACTACAGTGGCCCCAAGGTCACTTAGAACCCCACTATGACCCTATACACAAGTGTCCTGAAATGATCTGGATGTCTAAACTTCAGGGTTAATCACTGGGAACATAGCAGTATGCATTTATGTCTCCCTATATGCATGGAATTATAATGATCAATTCTGGTAATTCATGTTATGTTCACATACAGATTATTTGTAGCCTACTTGGTGCTTTTTTTTTTTTTTTTTTCAATTAAGAGATCATGTTGCTTCCAGTAATAGAAAGGACTATAAGCTACTGGGTGCGTATTCCATTTTCATCTGTGGAAAACTGCGAGACTCAGTGTTTGGTTGCCATTATAAAACAGACCAGGATACACCCCGACACACACACACACACACACACACACACACACACACACCTCCGCTCACTTTTAATAATGGCTACAAGAAAATGACCCATGTCCTGAAACAGAGTACCCCACCCAAACCCTTTTCAGATTTACTGACCAGCACTGTGGATTCTCCCAGGTACAAGCGCCTTGCGAGGTCCTTCCTGTGGAAAGAAGATGGGAAAGTGAAGCTATTGGAGAGTCATAGCACTTCAGCTTGGCAAGATGGAGAGACCTGTGGAGATGGGCTACACACCAACACAAAACTATGTAAAGATGGTGCTCTCCAAAGTAGAAAAGTGACTTTTCACTTATCTCTGTTTTGGTACAATAAGTAAATGAATTAATTAGCAAAAGTGAGATAGGGCATAGTAGTAGTAGAGGGAATGCCTAGAAACCACCAGGTCTTTAGCTCAATTCCCATTACAAAAGGCAAAAGAGGAGAGAGAGGGAAGCACAAAAGGGAAGAGGAGGAGGAGAGAAGAGGAGGAAAAGAAACATCAAAAAAAAAAAAAAAACTGAAGGAAGAACTTGAGAGGCACTAACCCCTTTCTAGACATTAACAGTTTGATCTCACAAAACATCCTTCCGATACTCAGCAACACAAAGGCCTCCACCGTGCTTTGGGGCTCAAAGCAGATAAGGGGCCACAGAGGGGAGAAGACACCCCCAAATGATCCTAAAGGGGGAGAGCTGGGATGGCTCCGGAAACAAGCCACATACCTTATGAACTCATCAGGGTACTTATTTTTTTCAAAAACCTCTTCCAGTTCCCTCAGCTGCCTGGGTGTGAGACCCAACTGGATCCGTGGCCTTGTGCGCTGCTGAAGCTGTGGATCTCGGGCAGCAGCCACATTCTCCTGATTCTCCAGCTGTGGCTGTCCAGACCCTTGGTGGCTTCCGAGGCTCCTGTCTTTGCTATCATTACCAATGGAGCTCAAGACTCCAACGTAGATCACATCATCACTGTCATCTGGGATGTCTTGCTGCTTTTGTTTGTCTGAGCTGCCACTGTCTGCTGCAGTGGCTGCCTCTTGTTCAATATCAAGGCTCACCTCCATCTCTTTCTCCTCCCCCTTGTAGAAATTGGGGTCCACAGGATGGGGTTGGAGAGCCATGGTGAGACCTGCAAAAGGGAGTGGCATTACTTCCATGAATGTTTGGTGGATTGAAATGGAACTGCAGCCTCTGGGATTTTAGCAAGTTTCCCATCTGACCACATCCCATCCCACAACTTCTATAGGAGATACATCCAAGATGGAAGTGGCTCTAGGGAGCACGGGAAGGATGTGCCCACCTTGAAAACCAACTAAGCCATCAAAACCTTCAGAGGAAGGGATTGGAGAAGCAAGCAAGCTATGGTGGATATACAACTGGGGATGCAGACAAGAATTCACACTGAGTATACGGTCCCCGAGGGAACCTCTGGCAAACTTCTAGCCTCTATAGTTCACTGGGTACACATTGAAACAGTAGGGAATTAATCGGACATGGTTATCTCAGTTTCTGTTTGTTCCAAGTTTCTGTGAGGACACTGAAAATACAGCCAGCCACTGTCCTCCACCAGCAGCAGTGGCATGTTGGAGCGGATTTTGTATAGCATTCTGCTGGGCGAGACACTGCAAAAAAAAATTTGATGCTACCATTTAAAAAATTAAAATACTCCAGATTGTTGATAAATAATCACCATCAGAGTCTTTGTATAATATCCTGTCCAGTAATTCTCAAGTCTGAAAACGCTAACATCCACCATGTGGGGAACTGCCCTCTTTATAATGTCAATAAACCACTTAAAGTTGAGAGTGCTTTAGAATAATACTTGGGCTGAATAAGCACCGTACACACAATAAGGGAGCAAATGTGAAATAACTTTGGGTCCAGTTCGTTTCAAAGGATTAATATTCTCAAAGAAGTGTTTTCCGTGTGCTGGGGTTTTGGAAAATATCAAAAGGATCTCATTAAGAAAATCTAAAGCCTTTTAAAAAGAGATCATTATTTGTGTGTGTGCACACATTTGTGAGTGCCTGCAGAGAGTACTGGATCCCCTGAAGCTCAACTTATATATAGGTGGTTGTAAGGCACCTGAGGTTAATGCTGGGAACTGAACTCTGGTCCTCTGAAAGAACAACCAATGCTCTTAACCATTTAACCATATTTCCAGTGCCCCTTCCAAATGCGAATTTTTTCTTCCTTCCTTTAAATTGTAGAATCCTAGAGCTTTGTGATATTAGGGAAGCTAGTAAGATTCCTAAGAAAGTTGTACTATACATATGTTGTCTTACAAATGTAAAAACATATATATATATATATATATATATATATATATATATATATATATATATATATATATATATATATATATATATATATATATCTCCATAGAGTTTTGGCTGAATACATTAGAGTTCCTTTTGATTATTAAATTTATTTGTTAAGTATATATGGACCTGTACCACAGTGTGCATGCCATAGCACATGTTTCATATCAGAAGACAACTTGTGAAAATCAGTTCTTTTTCTACCATGTGTGTCCCAGGGACCAAGTTCAGGTAGGAGCTGGGCGGTGGTGGCCCACGCCTTTAATCCCAGCACTTGGGAGGCAGAGACAGGTGGATCTCTGTGAGTTCAAGGCCAGCCTGGTCCACAAAGCGAGTCCAGGACAGCCAAGGCTACACAGAGAAACCCTGTCTCGAAAAACAAACAAACAAAAAAAGCCAAACCAATCCAAACCAAACTCACAAACAAACAACAAAAAACAAGAAACAAAAAACCTTCACCCAGCCTTGTGCGATGGCACACACCTTTAATCTCAGCACTCAGGAAGCAGAGGTAGGCAGATCTCGTGCATTTCAGGCCAGCCTGGTCTACAAAGCGAGTCCAGGATGGCCAATGCTACACAGAGAAACCCTGTCTCGAAAAACCAAAAAAACCACAAACAGACAAAAACCCTTCACCCAGCCTTGCGCGATGGCACACACCTTTAATCCCAGCACTCTGGAGGCAGAAGCAGGCAGATCTCGTGAGTTTGAGGCCAGCCTGGTCTGCAAAGCGAGTCCAGGATGGCCAACGCTACAAAAAGAAACCCTGTCTCGAAAAACCAAAAACCAAAACAAAAACAAACAAAAAACAAAAAACCCTTCACCCAGCCTTGCGCGATGGCGCACACCTTTAATCCCAGCACTCAAGAGGCAGAGGCAGGCAGATCTCGTGAGTTTGAGGCCAGCCTGGTCTACAAAGCGAGTCCAGGACCGCCAACGCTACAAAAAGAAACCCTGTCTAGAAAAACCAACAAAAAACAACAACAACAACAAAAAACCAAATAAACAAACAAACAAAAAAAGAAAACCCAAACCTTCACCCAGTTTTGCGCGATGGCACACACCTTTAATCCCAGCACCCGGGAAGCAAAAGCAAGCAGATCTCGTGTGTTTGAGGCCAGCCTGGTCTACAAAGCGAGTCCAGGATGGCCAACGCTACACAGAGAAACCCTGTCTCGAAAAAAAAAAAACCCACAAACAAAAAACCTTCACCCATCCTTGCACGATGGCACACATCTTTAATCCCAGCACTCGGGAGGCAGAGGCAGGCAGATCTCGCGAGTTTGAGGCCAGCCTGGTCTACAAAGAGAGTCCAGGACCGCCAATGCTACAAAAAGAAACCCTGTCTTGAAAAACCAACAAAAAAATCACAAAAAACAAAAAACCTTCACCCAGTTTTGCGCGATGGCACACACCTTTAATCCCAGCACTCGGGAAGCAAAGGCAGACAGATCTTGTGCTTTGGGGCCAGTTTGTCTACAAAGTGAGTCCAGGACGGCCAACGCTACACAGAGAAACCCTGTCTCGAAAAACAAAAAACAAAAAACAAAAAACAAAAACAACAAAAAAAAAACAACAACAACAACAACAAAAAACCCCACAAACAAAAAACCTTCACCCAGCCTTGCGCGGTGGCACACACCTTTAATCCTAGCACTCAGGAGGCAGAGGCAGGCAGATCTCGTGAGTTTGAGGCCAACCTGGTCTACAAAGTGAGTCCAGGACGGCCAACGCTACAAAAAGAAACCCTGTCTCGAAAAACAAAAACAAAAACAAAAACAAACAAACAAACAAAAAACCCAAAAAATCCTTCACCCAGTTTTGCGCGATGGCACACACCTTTAATCCCAGCACTCGGGAGGCAGAGTCAGGCAGATCTTGTGAGTTTGAGGCCAGCCTGGTCTGCAAAGCGCGTCCAGGATGGCCAATGCTACACAGAGAAACCCTGTCTTGGAAAAAAAAAAAAAAACTTTACCCAGGTTTGCGCGGTGGTGCACACCTTTAATCCCAGCACTTGGGAGGCAGAGGCAGGCAGATCTCGTGGGTTTGAGGCCAGCCTGGTCTAAAAAGCGAGTGCCGGACAGCCAGGACTACAATGGAAACCCTGTATCCAACAACAACAAAAGCCCAGAAACAACAACAACAAAAAAAAACCTTTCACCCACTGAAACATTACAGAAGAGCGCCCCCCCGTGTTGACTTTTATGTACAAGGGGTCTGGTACAGGCAGACTTTCATAAGAGTATGCCTGCTTAAAATATCCAAACAATATTTAGAATGTCTTTGAATATTCATGTCACTGGACAATGAGGGCCACATACATGAAAAGGACTCTTAAAGTCACCGTCACATCCCCCCGGCCTCCCCTCCCCCACTCCCACCCCAGAACTCTTGACCCAAGTATATCCCACCAAATTCCTCCTAAGCAGCCTATCAGGAAGAAGGGTAGACGATCTTTTCTGAAGTTGTATTACACCCGTTTTAAAGTACTGTATGTCTTTATAAAAATTACTTCCTTGGTTGTTTGCATGTTTGAGTCGTATAGATAAAGAAGCAGAGCCCCTGAGCTTTGCATGCCGCTAATCCAAGAAGCTAAGGTCTTCATGGTGATGCTGAACACAGAAAAGTTCCTAATATTGGCGCCATGTGCACCTCAGCAGGGCAGGACAACAAGACCGTCCCCTCTCACTGTTAGGAAATCCATGGATTCTAACTTTTGAGAAGGAAGAGAGAAGAAGTAAGAAGGAGCGTACAGGCTGCCCTGAGGCAAAGTGATCAATCAGCTGCGTGGGCGCCCAGGGGCCAAAGCCTGCGCTCTTTACCGCAAAACCTCCGCGACTGCGTCTCAGGCTCGGTTACAGTAGCCTCCCGTAGGATCTCCTCACCTGTTCCTTTTACTGCCTAGGAACGTTTTTTACCCCGCTGCTGCTGTAAAACAAACATTTTCTAGGAAAACAACCCACATGTTTACTCACCACAGAAAGGGAGCCCACCACGGACCAGAGCACGGGTTATACTAGCGTTCAACTTAGTGAACACAGTGAACACGTGGGTTTTGCCTGAAGTACTTACAGGAATATGGGCGAGGAGTTGCTTGTAGGAGGAGAAATGACTCAATGACCGCTGCGTCACAAGCGCCTATATCAGAACCGGTGATGGGTCACAAAATCGGGAAACCTGCAGCCCAGTATATAGCCTGCAGGCAACTTGACAGGTTGCAGAGTCTTGTCCAGGTGGCTCTGTTAGGCTGAACCTTTTCCAAGCAGCTCAACAGGTTTTTGCTCCTTCTAAGAGACTCGCCTGGCTCGTCTCTTCCAGAGTGCTCCACTCGGCTGAGAGTGACTCTCTGCAGTCTTTACAATTTATAGTCTTGAGGAGGGCAGGACCTAGTGATCTTGACCATTTCAGGAATTTCCTTATTTTGCGTTGTCTACTCCTTCTTATTGAGTTTTTTTCCTGCGGGATGGAAAGTTTCAATCCAGGATGAAACTGCTATACCACAGCAGTACAAAAGAATCAATGATAGAAATGTGCACTTGAGTCTACTCCCGGAGAAGGCACATAACACTTGGAAATGAAAATGCTATTATAACTTAGTAATATAGTGCAGTGGGGCACAAAAGAAACCCTATCATATTTGTTAAATGTATGTTTCTGACATATTTTGAATATAACACAGCTTGTTATTCCTGGACAACAGATCAGATCGTATTTTTTTTTTTTTTAAAGCAGCTGAGAAGCAGAAGGTCTGCGCCCCCGGGCTCACAGCAGCAACCCAGGCCACAGAACACCTGAGTTTGTGGGAAGGCCATGCAATAGAAGAAACGCAGGCCACATATCCAGCATTGCTCAAAGGACTGCATTTTAGGAACTCACTGGCAGAATGGTTGTATGTGGTGTCTGTAATGGCACTGAGTCCATCTGACTTGGCTCACAGGCAGCAGCCTTCTGGAAGACTCTAAACCAGTGCTTCTTACCTTTTTTTTTTTTAACTTAAATTTATTATTTATTTATTCACTTTACATCCTAATCGTAGGCTCTGCCCTCATCTCCTCCCAATCCCACCTCTCTCCCTCTTCCCCCTTATGCTCCTCCCCAAGGCTTCAAAGAGCAGAAGCCCTTCTCCCTTATCAACCGGCCCCAGTCTACCAAGTCACATCAGGACTGTTTGCATCCTCTTCCTCTGTGACCTGGTCAAGACCCAGCTTTACTGCTCTTGGACATGTACCCGAAAGATGCTGTACCATACAACAAGGACATTTGATGAACTATGTTCATAGCAGCTTTATTCATAATAGCCAGAACCTGGAAACAACCTAGATGTCCCTGAACTGAAGAATGGATAAAGAAACTGTGGTACATTTACACAATGGAATACTACTCAGCTCTTAAAAACTGCAGGCAAATGGATGGAGCTGGGAAAAAAAATCATCCTGAGTGAGGTAACCCAGACCCAGAAAGACATGCATGGTATATACTCACTTATAAGCAGATGCTAGTCAAACAGTACAGGATAACCATATTATAATGCTGAGAGAGAGCCTTCAATACGGTTCCTCATGTTGTGGTGACCCCCAACCATAAAATTATTTTCATTGTTACCTCATCACCGTAATTTTGCTACTGTCATGAACCATTATGTTAGTATCTAATAGGCAGAATATTCGATATACGACCTCCAAATGGGTCTTGAACCACAGGGGCTTTCATACAAGCTGCATGTACCTGGCTTACCTCAAGCTAAGTGCCCATTTATTTCTAAGCCAATTTATGTAGAAATTCTTTAAATGAGTTGATGCATTCATTATGTACATGCAACCAGATATAGAAAATATCTAGTATGTATTATGTATGTATTCATATGCAAACACACAATTGGAGAGACAGATTTTATAGTTGTCATTCTAAATGTTAAATCATACATAAATAAGCAAAACAAAAGCCAATGGTATATTAGCACTTTTATATACACATAATGAATATTTGTGGAGAATCCTATTCAATTTTCCTGGGTCCTAATATGGAACTTTCTGTAATCTACAGATGGTATATTAGATAAGGGATCAAGGAGCCACATTTGAATGTATCCAAAGTCCATTTTTGGAGGGTATGAAAGTACTCAGTATCTGGCTACTGGGCTTTCTTCCATTAGACGTCTGTGCCAATGCTGAATCCCTTCAGGAAAGAGAGGGTCTACAGGGCCAGTGACCATAGATGGCACATGGTCTGATGTGGGAAGGAAAACACTGTGGCAGCGTAGGCCAGAAGGAGGTGGGAAGGGTTTACAAGGCACACATTAAGGATTCAAAGCCAAGGGGGAAAGGGATCGACAAGATGAGAGGAGGGAGAAGGGCAGAATTTGCTATATCCAATGAGGGGACTTCTGCATCCCAAATACTGCAAAAAATGTACAAGTTACCTTCATTGAAATTCTGCCAAAGAATAAGTTGAGTCAGTAGGGATTCAAGAATGGGGAGGGTTCTATTCAGATGAGATCCCCCATACAATCACATAGAACAGAAAGGCCTCTGTCACCAAGAAAAAACCTTTCAAGCCAAGGAATCTTGGAATAAAACCCACCCAAGGCAAAGCTTAAAAATAAAGTCTTTCTAACAGAGCCAAACAGCCAGGACCCAGAGAGGCTTGCAGAGACTGAAGCACCAACCAAGGGCCATGCATGGACTGGACCTAGGCCCCCTACACAGATGTAGCCGATGCGCAGCTTGGTCTTCATGTGGGTCTCCTAGAAAGGGCAGCAGGGGCTGTCTCTGACATGGACTCTGTTGCCTGCTTTCTGATCACTTCCCCCTGATGGGGCTGCCTTGCCAGGCCACAGGGGAAGAGGATGCTCTCAATCCTGATGCAACTTGATGAGCTGGGGTGGGGGGCAGCTTTTCTGAGGCACAGCGGAGGGGGGATGAGGAAGAGGGAGGGAGTGTGGGACAGGGAGGAGAGGAGGGAGAGGGCTATGACCAGGATGTAAAGTGAATGAATGAATAAATAAGTAAATAAATAAATGTCTTTGAGCCTAGGAAGAGTCTTTTGAAAGAAGGCTGGGGCTCTAAGGCAGCTTCAAAGTATGCTCAAACCTCGGGAGTTAAGTCCATTGTAACCAGCTTTTGTAGCAGCTGCCTGAAGCAATGCTTCTGGAATCTGATTCATAAGCACATGGCAAGTATATAGGTCAGGAGTGAAGGCCCAACACTGAAGTATGAATAGCCACGTTCCAAGAAGAGCGATCCAGGAGCTCAGGGATGTCAAAGTCGTCACAGCATCACAATTAAGAAAGGAAATTTACTGAACTCTTCAACTGTGGGAAGGGAGGCTGCTTTCCAGGGGAGCTTCAAGACTGGGATAGAAAAAGGAGCTAAGGTCAGATTCAACTGTGAGCGAGTCAAGATGTAGCTTGTAGCCAAGTCTTCCCTTTGGCCTAAACACTGGACTACCAGACCTGTGACCCTGGCTATGACTGTGAAGGAGATCTAGCTACTTCTTCAGTGAGGTCATGTATTGTAGGCCATAACTGAGGTCACCATCACTAAAATGAAGCCAGGTTGAGACTGGGGAGATGGCTCAGTGTTTAAGAGCACTTTGTGCTCTTTCAGAGGCCCTGCGTTCAGTCATCATTATCCCACATGGTGTCCCCGTTTCCAGGGTATCTAATTCTGTCTTTTGATCTCCACAGACATCACAAAAGCACATGGTGTGCATACAAATATGCAGGCAAAACAGTCATACACATCAACCAAACTAAATATACTTTTAAAAAAGGCAGTGTGGGCATGTGCAGATTCAGAGCTTGAGAGCAGGGGGTGTGGTGATGGACAGAAACCTACTCACGAAAGATCCTTTGTGGTAAACAGAATTCTGGCTGAATAAAGATAAGCCTTTGCCTAACTCGGGCCAGTGTTTCTAGACTTCTGCTTGGTGTGCACAAGGGTGAGGCTGCAGAGCAGACACTGACGGTGCTCTGCTGTCCAGGACAGCTCAACTGACTGAGTGTGAACTTTGTTAAACCTGGACAGGCAGATACAATGTCAGAAGTTCAGAGTCCAGGCCCAGTCTCAAGGGGCTCAGGGGACCTTGCAGAACCTGGCCCTTGAGATCTCTGAGCGTCTGAAAGTAGGCTCCTCCCTGCTATGACTGAGGTGCTGGCCCTGCTAGCCATGCCTGTTTCGGACAGAGGACAGGGGGCCTGAGGGAGAGCAGGAGGACCAGGTCACTTCATGAAGGAAGAGGGCAAGCTGAGAATGTAAAGTGTGGGACTAGGAAAGGGCTGCACCCCAGATGGAGTGAAGGACTGCATGGGAAAGGGCACAGGGGAGGCAGGGAGGGAAATGACTGCCTTCATCATTGAAGAGAAGATTTAGCTCTTCTTTATGAACTAGGGGAGCGAGAAGTTGACCTAAGTGGATGAGGAGACGCTTTAGATCACAGGTATGGATAACTAAAGTTGGATTGCTTTAGGGATCTCTGGCTGAAGCCACACAGCAGAAGGCCATTCTAGTCCCCCCGAATGTAAGTGTCAGCCAGAGAGGTGCCCCACCATGACTCTGCATATTTTCTAGGCTTGGGGCTCTTAGACATGTAGGCCAGGCCTCGCTGGACTTTTCAGACATTACTGGGCTGCATAAAAGAGGTCCCTAATAACCTGACACCTTGGTTTCTAGTGTCATGAACTAATTAAGAACCATAATTAGTGTATGATCCACGTATGTCAGTCTTCATTATGTATCTGAAAGAATCAAAGTCATCCTGTTATAAAGATACCTGCACTACCATGTTTACTATGGCACCAATCACAATAGCCAAGATAATAAATGTCTATCAACAGATGAAAAGACTAAGAAAATCTGTATTGTCTATCTCTTTGTACTTTAAAAATGGCATTTAATTTACAAGAAAATGAGTTGAGCTGGAAGACATGTTAAGCAAAATCAACCAGACTCAGAGAAATGACGCATAGGTTTCCCTGTATAGGTCATATAGGTCCTAAAAAATAAAGTGAGAAAATGAAAGAGAGCAGTTTGGAAGAGCAAGAGAGCAAGGAGAGATGGGCAAAGGGAGGGTAATTGAGAGGCAAACATGATCAAAATATGCCAGATCCATATCCGAAAACGTTGTCTTGTGGAATCAACACTTAATAAACACAAATAAACAAAAAAAAAAATAGAATAAAAAGAATTTTTTAACTTCCTAGATTTTCCCTCTTAGCACAGCAGGTAGCGCAGTAGTCTAAAAACTTTCTGACACCAAGATGCATTTAGGTATTTATTCATATATGTAACAATGATAATTAAAGAAAAACAGACCATGAATTTGAAAGCCAGAAAAGAGTTCTAGTTTGTTTGTTTGTTTGTTTTGTTTTGGTTTGGTTTGGTTTTTGGTTTTTTAAGACAGGGTTTCTCTGTGCAGCCTTGGCTGCCCTGGACTCGTTTTATAGACCAGGCTGGCCTCGAACTCACGGTGATCCGCCTGCCTCTGCCTCCCAAGTGCTGGGATTAAAGATGTGTACCATGGTGCCTGGCTCGGAAGAGGGATAAGATACCCTGGGACTGGAATTTACGGATGGCTGTTAGCCACCATGTGGATGGATGATGGCAATTTAATCTGGGTCCTCTGAAGAGTAACCAGTGTTCTTAACTGCCAAGCTGTCTCTCTAGCTCCAATCATTATACACTCTAATGATGTAAAAAATGTCAGACGTTTCAAAACAGAGAGAATCACAAGAGGAAACCTGTGTATCCCTAACTTAGTTTCTATAATTATTCATAAATAACAATAACTATGTAATTTCATATACATGAAAAAAATCAAAACCAAAATACATGCTCTTCAGATTTTGTAAGACAAAAATCTGCATCAGGTTTTAGAATGGCTGCCCTGCCAAATAAACTTCTACATGTGGTCTACAACTGGTTTCAGTCATATTTATAGATCTTGCAAGCTCCTTTCTGAGTGGAGCATGCACACACTCATGCATGTGTGTGAGTACGCGCGCACGCACGTACACACGTGCGTGCGTGCACACACACACACACACACACACACACACACACACACACACACACACACACACTTTCTACCCAGCAATAAATATCAAGGACTCACAACTTCAGGAGAATAAGATTTTTTGCAGTATTTTGGAAAATCAAAAATGATTAATATGAGTACATTATAAACCATGTATAAAAACATCATGTGAATGTTCAGGTGCACAGCCTATGCCTTATACTCCTTACTCTGATCAAGCTCTGAAACCAATGAAACTGATTTATACAAATATCTTATGAGGTCAAAGTGTTCTGAGACCTGAGGCACTGAAATATGTAAAAATAATTACTTTGGCCTTCAGCGGTGTCAGGTCCACGGCTACAACCAATGGTTGGAAGGCCACTGCAGTCTTGGATATCCTGGCACAGAAAGGGTGTGAAATAAGCCAAGTAGTAGGAATGAGACCTGAGCACAGTGCCTGTTCACGCCATTGAGCATGGTGCTTAACCCACAATCACATAGGGACTCAGAGTCTAAGGAAATCATCTCTCAGCTCTGGTGTCACAAGGTGAAAGCAGGGAAGTCTAGGGGCTGCTAGACTGAGCCCAGGCTACATGGCTTCTGACGGCCTCTGCCTTCTGTGATGTTCCATTGCTCCAGGTACTACAGCAGGAGTCCCTCTGTTCCTGACAGTATTTTGCCAAATTCCCAGCCATCCAACACATATTTCACAGTATAGATAGTCACATCAGGAAATACACACACACACACACACACACACACACACACACACACATATTCGGGGACACACATGCAAAGAGAGAGAACTTATTGGAGCTCTGGGTCCTAGGGGAGAGAGGCAGAGCCTGCAGGCTCAGAACTGAGAGTTCATGGGGCACCTAGATATGACCACAAAGTCTTTCCATGTCCTCTTTCATGCTCAGACTGACATACAGCGTCAAGAGTCATTTAACCTGTGCTAAGGCTGCATGCCCTGATGTGGTACATGTGTGTGGGTGTCCTCAGAGTCTCGAATAGGATATTGGGTGTCCCGGAGCTGGTTGTGAGCTAGCTGATGTGAGTTCTATAAGTCGAATTCTGGTCCTCTGGCAGAGCAGCAAATGATCTTAATCATGGAACCATATATCTATCTATCCAGTTCCCCCACTGTTTATTTTTCACCAAAACGTTTGTGTAAGCTATTTAAAGAGAGACGCATGGGAGAACAGCAAAATAAAAGGATACAGAGGGTCCTAGAAATCTACAAGTAGAACAATATGATAGGCAGATTTGGGCCCAGGGGTCCCGCTCAAACTAAGGCACCAGCCAAGGACAATACAGGAGGTAAACTTTAAACCCCTTCCCAGATCTAGCCAATGGTCAGAACATTCTCCACAGTTGAGTGGAGAGTGTGATACGACTTTCTCACGTACTCTGGTGCCTCACATTTGACCATGTCCCCCTGGAGGGGGAGACCTGGTGGCACTCAGAGGAAGGACAGCAAGTAGCCAAGAAGAGACTTGATACCCTATGAGAATATATAGGGGGACATAATCCCCCTCAGGAATAGTCATAGGGGAGGGGAATAATGGGAAAATGGGGGGGGAGGAATGGGAGGATACAAGGGATGGGATAAACATTGAGATGTAACAAGAATAAATTAATAAAATAAAATTAAAAAAAATTAATAAAAAAAATGTTGGGAAAAAAAAAAAGATTTCCATCCTTGTATTTACTCAAAAGAAAGTCCTTATAAAAATCAAATGGCTCCCTATTCAGTAACTATAACAGGTTTATCCACTCATTTTACATCTGTATCATGTGTGTAGTGTGAATATTGTTTTTAAAGATATTGTTTTTATGCCGGGCGTGGTGGCGCACACCTTAAATCCTAGCACTCAGGAGGCAGAAGCAGGCGGATCTCCATGAGTTCGAGGCCAGCCTGGTCTACAGAATGAGTCCAAGATAGGCAAGGCTACACAGAGAAACTCGGTATCAAAAAAAAAAAAATGTGACCATTTACATTTTTGCCTTCACTACAACCAAAGAAAGGGACGATATCAACATACTCAGTGATAGGAACTAATTCAAAGATTTCATGTGGAATCTAACAGGGACTCACTACGAAAAATCTGGTGTACTTAGATTTTTATACAAATTACTTAATTTGGGGGGTGGTGTCTACGTTTTGGTATTTATTTATTTAGTTAGTTTTTAAGGCAGGGTTTCACTGAGTCGCCCTGGCTGTCCCTGGAACTAGCTTTGTAGACCAGGCTGGCCTTGAACTCACAGAGATCCTCGTGCCTCTGCCTCCCGAGTTACTAAGAGGGACTCTTGAACTAGAAGCCACTAAACTGATGGCAACCATTTAATTTTCAGCCCATGTTCTGAGCAGCCAGTGGTAAGTGGAGGGTGAGACCAAGAGAAATTTCTAACGTTCACACAAGAATCCTGTGGTCAGTGTGTATTCTTACCTTTCTCCCACACTCTATTCCCGAATTATCTTGCAATTCTATACAATCCACCAATCAGGGTCATCTCTACAACTTACGACGAACAGGCATTGGATACACGCATGCATAGACACGAGGTAGAAATCATTTTGGATGCATCCCCCTGGAAGCACGGTTTAGGTCCATGCTGCCCTTTCATGTCCCGGTTCACAACTTCTCCCGAGGTCCCTCATGTTTTGGGCCACGCTCCACCTATGACTAAGCAGTCTGTGGCAACAAAGTGGGCAGAAAGGCAAGAGCAGTCAACTGCCGAGGAAAAAAACAACAGCACCCCCCCAAGTCCCGTGTAGAGCGTGGAGAACTTGTGGAGCATGCGCTGTAGTTCTCATCTTTGCGCAGGTCTTCTGCTGAGGCTTCATCAAAACAGCCACACCCCCTCCAGAAAGTTAGGCTTCCGGGTCATTCATTCGTGGGGCCCCAAATGTGTTTGTGGCATCATCCCAGTTTTAGTCATGGCCCATAGGGTCTATTGTGACCACAGCTGTTATATTATGAGTGACTGTGAGGAGGAAAAAGGAGGAGGAGCCGAACCGGAGCCCGCAGCCTCCACCTCAGTCTCAGCTGAAGGCGGCGGACATAGCTGTGAAGGAGCCACAGGCCACACTGCCGCCTCTTACTTGAATGATGAGGGTGTTCCGAGCCAGGAGAACAAGAGTGACTCTGGAGACAGTGATTTGAGCAGCAACGAGCAGGATTCTTCTTTGGAGCTGGAGCAGAAGTCAGCCCTTTTGGAGGGGGCTGCTCTTCAGATTCCGAGTCGCCAGCCTTCTCACCTTAGCAACCGCAGCCATCGTCATGGCCCTCGAACCCCATTCCACCTCGCACAGTGGCAGATCGAGGAAATGGAAAGTCTGTTCGAGGAAACCCAGTACCCAGATGTGCTTACAAGGTACGTGGAGCTACCCCAACCTCCGTGGGCTTCGGCTCCTGTTGAGGTACCCATCAGTTCTTCTAAGCCCTGTTTTCCCTACGGTTCTCCCTCCTACCTGCGGGTGTCCTCTCCCTTGGTGCAGGGTATAGGAGGATGCTTTGTGTGTAGTGCTGATGTCAATCAACTTCGTTCTAGTCAGCACCATATTTTATTTTATTTTATTTTATTTTTTAATTTTATTTTATTAATTTATTCATATTACATCTCAATGGTTATCCCATCCCTTGTATCCTCCCATTCCTCCCTCCCTCCCACATTCCCCTTACTGCCTTCCCCTATGACTGTGACTGAGGGGGACTTCCTCCTCCTGTATATGCTCATAGGGTATCAAGTCTCTTCTTGGTAGCCTGCTATCCTTCCTCTGAGTGCCACCAGGTCTCCCCATCCAGGGGACGTGGTCAAATATGGGGCACCAGAGTTCGTGTGAAAGTCAGACCCCACTCTCCACTCAACTGTGGAGAATGTCCTGTCCCTTGGCTAGCTCTGGGTAGGGGTTTGAAGTTTATTGCCTGTATTGTCATATACTCACTTATATCTGCATACTAGCCCAAAGGGCATGTCCCACAAAAGGAAACTGGGACAGAGGGGAGGACATCCTATTGGGACTCTAGATGAGAGAAGCATGGGAGAATGGCAAAGTAGAAGGATCCAGAGGGTCCTAGAAAACTACAAGAAGAACATGATAGGCAGATTTGGGCCCAGGGGTCCCGCTCAAACTACAGCACCATATTTTAATTTTCATAAAATAGAGAGAAATGAGTATAGCTGGCCAAATTACTTGGATAGCTTAAAGTTAAGCATTTGCTCTTTGTTGGGTGATCCCTCACCAGTAGTCTTGTCATCTTTTCAGGGACTCTGTTTCCATCTGTCAACTCCTTTCCATATCTCACCCTCTGCCCATAGTGCTTTGCACCTTGCTACATTTTCTTTCTTTGTCCCTTTGCAGCAGTTTTGTCACTTGTTAAACTAGCCTAAGACTTGTGCGTTGTTTGCAGGCAGTGTCAGAATTTCCTTCCTTTTAAAAGTTGAACATCATTCCATGATATTGGTAGTCGATGTTTTGGTTTAAGACTTGTGTGGTGTGAGCAGGGCGGTGGCCTCCATCTCAGCCTTGGTGGCAGAAGGGGGCAACCATAGCAGTGGAGGGGGGCTTGTCTGTGTCTGGTGGCCTCTGTGCTTATGCTTTGCTTCTGTGAACAAGAGCGGGCAAACATTTTATCGGTTCCTGGTTTGGGGTTCTTCTCGGTGTATATGCTTATCTATGGAATTGCTCAATCAAATGCTAGTCGAACGTTTTGTTTAATGGCTTGTCTCTTTCCTGTTCGGGGGAGGATGAGTAGGCTTTTCCAACACCAGGGGACCTGAGCTTACCACTGTTTGCCCCATCTCACTAATGCTTGTTCTCTCCTTAGAGTTTGCAGTAGCCGTCTGACTGAATATGAGATAAGGGCCGTGTAGGACTTCCCCCACCCCCTGGATTGGTGGTGATGTTCAGAATCTTTTTTAAAAATATGTTTTATTAATTTATTCTTGTTACATCTCAATGTTTATCCCATCCCTTGTATCCTCCCATTCCTCCCTCCCCCCCCCCCCCGCCATTTTCCCCTTATTCCCCTCCCCTATGACTGTTCCTGAGGGGGATTACCTCCCCCTGTATATGCTCATAGGGTATCAAGTCTCTTCTTGGTAGCCTGCTATCCTTCCTCTGAGTGCCACCAGAATCTTTTTGTATGGTTGTTGTTTGTTGTTTATCTCTTTTTAGAGAAATGTCTCAAGTCCTTTGCCTTTTTTTTTTTCTTGTCTTTTTTTAAACTTTCCTACCTCCACTTTCTGTATTTATCTCCCTTCCTTCTCCCAAATTAGACCCCAGGCCATTTTCCCGTTTCCCCCTTCAGATCACATGTACCCCAAATGTCCTTTTAATTTCTCCCCCACTCCCATTTCACACTGTTCCAATTTTTCTTCCCTGGTTTCTGCAGTTACTCAAGGTTATCCTGTTCTCGCTTTTGAGTTCATCCTTTGATGCTTACAACTTTTTTACATTAATGTAATCATATCTGAGGTGTTTGGTTTTCTGTTCCCTCTGTACTGTTCTCTTGCTTTAGAAATTCAGTTGTATCAACATCAGTGTCAGGAGTATTGAAGAGTTGTGCAGCGGCAGTAATATAATCGCCCTGTTTTTAAAGTTAATATCATTTGCTCAGCATGCATTTCTGCATTTATTTTTATTGTCTTAATAGTGTGATAAAATTATTCATCTTGACTCTGGGTTACAAACATTTGTAATAAGGTGAGGCCAGTTCAAAAGTTAGACTGGTTCTGTGAATGAAAGTTAAATGTCTAAGGAGTTGTAAGGGAAGATAGTGATATTTTTTAAATGTAGAAATCATATATGAGGTTGCATTTCATATACAACACTGGATGCTAAGTATTTGTGGGTTTCTTTCTACAGGAAAGAGCTTGCACGAGCTTTGAATGTACCTGAAGTCAAAGTGAAGGTTAGTGAATTAAAAACAAACAAACAAACAAACAAACAAACAAACAAAAAAAAAAAACCAGAAACAGCTGGGCAGTCAATCTACAGCCTTCTTCAAGATTTGGATAGCCTTGTCCTCCGCACTTTTAAATTAATGGGTTTCATTTTCTTTTTTATGTTGGCAACCAAAGTGTTTTCTTTTTTTAGCATGTTTGTGTGCATATAAGTGTACCTGCACATATGTGCATTCATGCATATGAATGTATAAGCACACTGCTACGCATGACTTGTAGGGGTCAGTGAACAACCTCAGATACTTTGTTGTTAACCACCGCACAAGCCAGATTAGCTGGTCCAGAAAGTTCCAGGGATTCTATTTCCATCTCACCCCTCCTAGGAACACTACCAATTCCAGCTTTACATGTGTTCTAGGAGATTTAGACTCAGAGCTTGCATTGAAAGTACCCTTACCCCTTAATCACTTTCTCTAAACTGCAAACAAGTTTTGAATTTTGCATTTAAGGCTACGAAATAGAATGAGGGTGCTCTAGGTAGTAATTCTTTTCCATAACTGCAGAAAACATTGATTATTTGCTATCTTAACATTGTTTCTTTCATATTTTAACATCGTTTCTTTCTTTCGAGGATATGGGTATTGGTGTGTTTTTCAGACCGAGTCTCAGGTAGCTCAGGCTGGTCTGAAATTCACTGTGTGTCTAAGGATGACCTTAAATTAACTGTGCTTTTGCCTCCAGCTCCTGAGTGCTGAGATTATAGATGTGTAATACACTCCTTGAAACATGTCTATATAAAAGGGACGTCATCTCTAAGTAGGCAACCTTCAGAGCATACATTACTTGTTGTGACGCAATTCTTGATTCTCAGCTAGCAAGAGACAAACTAGACTACCGGTTGAAATAACCCTTGTCCTTCCCTTAATTCCTAAATTGTCCCCATTTTTCTGTTTTGTGTCCAGAACATCCAGGTTAATAGTGTTAAGTTTCATAGGAAAACCAAAAGCAAAACAAACAACAACAAAACAAGCATCTGCATTTAACTATGTAAGCTAGGAGGAGAGCTAAAAGTCTTTTTTGCCCTGTCTTGCCTATCTTGGTAATAGGGTGGCATCCATTAATTTTAATTCTCTGGCATTCTGTGTTGTAGCCAACCAAAAACATTGCCAAAATAGTTACATTAGAGTTGAGAGGCCTGGAAGAACTGTCTAAAACTTTATTTATTTTTTGTATGGTATTGTTATAGACTATGTTCTTTTTTAATTTAATTTAATTTTATTTTATTAATTTATTCAAATTACAACTCATTTATTATCCCATCACATGTATCCCCCCGTTCCTCCCTCCCTCCCGCTTTCACCCTATTCCCCTCCCCTATGTCTATGACTGAGGGGGACCTCCTCCCCCACCATATGGTCATAGGCTATCAAGTCTAATCTTGGTAGCCTGCTTATCCTTCCTCTGAGTGCCACCAGGCCTCCCCACCAAGGGAAGGTGGTCAAATAGGGGGCACCAGAGGCCATGTCAGAGTCAGTCCCCACTCTCCAGATAACTGTGGAGAATGTCCTGCCCATTGACTAGATCAGAGTAGGGGTTCGATATTTACTACTTGTATTGTCCTTAGTGCCATAGTTTGAGCAGACCCCCCTGGGCCCTGATCCACCAATCACGATGTTCTTCTTGTAGGTTTCTGGGACCCTCTAGATCCTTCTATTTCCCCATTCTCCTATATTTCTCTTACCTAGAGTCCCAGTAGGATGTCCTCATATCTATCCCAATCTCCAGGTAAGTGAAGACTTTCATGGGACACACCTTTTGGGCAAGTGCCCAATTATAAATGAGTATAAACCATGACTAATATTGAACTAATTTCAGCTAAGTTACTAAGGAGGAAAACTTCATGAAGAATTGAATTACATAAAGTCAAAATGCAGGTTGCAAATTCCAGTGCCACATGCATAAGCAAGTCTTTTGCATAACTTGAAACCTGAAAGTTTCTTTTAAAGGGTATTACTTTGAAGATGTAGGTTTTATTCAATTTGTAGAAGGTGGGCTTCACTTCAAGGCAGAGCCATATCTGTCTTATTCACCTGTGATTTTCTGTCCTTGAGACAGCAAAGATAATATCTAGGCCATGAACCCAAAGAAACTCAATGTTTCATGCCAAAGCAGAAAAGGCAAAGAAAACTTGGAGTGTCTTCATTTCTGGTGTTGCTCAGGACTGTGCAGCACTGCAGTCCCTCATAACAGGCTCCTGAGTGCTGGCTGGCATCCTACGAGCAGGAGTAGGAATCTACAGTAGGACCAGGACCAGGTGGGAGACGTTGGAAGGGAAAAGTGAGACAGAGTGAGAAGAAAAGAAAAGTTCAAGGTGTGAGGGATTTTTTTCCCCTCCCAGAGCTCACAGGCCAGTGCACTGCAGCTCTAGAGAGACTGGCGCACTGCAACTCTACACAGCGCACAGCCACAGGACACGAGAGAGGGGAGAACAGTCCTGCTCCCCTGCTTGCACACTCTGCAGTGTGAACTTCCCAAAGCCTTGCTGCCTGATTTCCCCTCTCCAATACATAGATGGGCTTTAGGGATCCAACATGGGGAACTGTGACCTAAATGTGAGGCCATGTGAGTCAGCCACTGGGGCTTTGGTTGAGTTCATGCAAGTGTTACGACGGTGTGTT
Organism: Acomys russatus; assembly: GCF_903995435.1. Taxonomy (NCBI): domain Eukaryota; kingdom Metazoa; phylum Chordata; class Mammalia; order Rodentia; family Muridae; genus Acomys; species Acomys russatus. The sequence continues at coordinate 93,954,122 of NC_067169.1, forward strand.
TGAGACCTCTTTAGCAGGGCTTCTGGTCACCGTGTCTTATTTAGACTATACATTCTTACAGTAGTGCAAGGCAGGGAGAGAAAGCATGTGTAGTCACAATCGTGCAGTTGGAGAACTTCCCAATGTAGCAAATATGATGGAACCTCATTCACTAGGCACCTGGGAGCAGCGTGACATCTAACAGGTGACTGACTGCTTGTAGCTCCATAGTTAGCCAATATTTAGAAAGAGCTGATTTATGACCCTTTCCCCCCCACATCTTACTCTTCCTTTTGAAGAAGGGTGCTTTGGATGTCCTGGTGATGCAACAGGGCCTAGTGTGCCCTCTGTGCTCAGCAGTATTCTGGAAGTATAGTTGAAACAGAAAGAACTGTCTTAATCAGACTCCTAGATAAATTCGTAGAACATGAAAGAACATACTGTTCAGAGTTGCCAGGGGATGGAGTCTAGAACTCCTGGGAATGGCAAAGTTTTCAGTGTCCTGTATATCATTTGGGTTAAGGTAGTCAGCATTCCCAAACACTGGAAGCCATAGCATCAAAACGTTGTTCAGGCCTCGTCTGCTTACCACCTGTTCACTTTCTAGAAATTTCAAGCACCAGCAATCTCATTGGCATCCCGGAAGGCTACTTTCTTTCTACAAATCTCCTATACTCGGTTCTGCTGATTAACTACTTCATATTGAAGATTAGTTTTAGAAGCAGAAAGCTGTTCCCCTCCATAGGACTTTAAAATGAACTAACATTTTGTGATCTAAAATATCTGCCCAAACAAGAGGAAAGTAGCACTAGTGAGGAAGTGTTTACATCTGATGGTCAAATGTGAGAATGAAGACTTTCCTTTACCCACTTACCATATATTGAATTAGCATCAAGGACCTAGACCAAGTAATAAGTTAAAATTTCCATCCAATAGAGGAGAAGCCATTGAAATGTTTAGACAAAATCATGGCCTATTACAGAGGTTGGCACACGGCTAGTGCTTGCTTTTGTGAGCGGAATAGAAAGTTCAGGGTGATGAGCCTTCAAGTGATTTTTATCTCTTGTTTCTGGGGGTGAATACCAATGCTAAATCCAACCCTGTCGTCTTCTGATTTAAGGTGTGGTTTATCAATCGGAGAGCCAAAGAGAGGAAGAATGAAAGACGCGCGATGTTAAGGAATATGCCACCCGGTGTCAAAGACTTCATTTTCATGACCGATGTGGAGGAGCTTTCTTAGTGTGTCATGCTTTGTTCAGGAGCCAAGAGGCGACTTGCTGTACTATTTGCCCAATGGCGTGCTTAACTATTCAGCACCCATGTTAACAATAAAAATAGGAATTTAAAATTTATTTAATTTCATGTGCTTTCTGGGCTTTTGTAGGACATGATTTACACTGTGCAGGAAATGCCATTTAAATAGAATGGCGAATTCTCGTTGTATGGGGTGACATTTCGAGTAGTCTTCAACATCTGCGGCGAGGGAGGGAATTGGGTTGCTAGGATACAGCCTGTACAAGCTAGGGGCTTACATGTTAGAAGCATTTTTGGGTTTTGGCCTCTCAAGCTTACTAAGTGTAAACTTGAAATGTAGTGGTAACCATCATATTCCCTCCTTGAGTTGTATCCTGAGGCAAAACTTTGACACCATATAATAACCTTTTGGTAGAGGGGTACAAATTTCCTTTTGTTAAGGATAAAGGGCTATATATACATAAAGGGCTATGTACTCTCTTCTGTAACTGCTTCTCAGCTGAAATTGTTAGGGCTCATGACGTCTGGAATGTTAGCCAAAGGCCAAGGGGCTGGGGGTTCAGGCAGTGGGGAGAAAATTCATCAGAAGTATCTGCTTCACTGACCCAGCTGAAGAGACAGCAGTCATATCAGCTGGACTGGTTCACATCAGCCTTCAGCAAATCCAAGGCTCGCAGCCATTTGGAGCAGTTTGCAGTCAGCTGTTGACTCCTGGATGGTGTCTGTCAGCTAAGTAGAAACCTGATGGGACAGAGGTAGAGTGGGGGCAGAAGCTGAAGTTTGGGAACTTAAAGAAAAACGTTACATTTAGAACTCACCCCTAAGGAATAAGCAGTCTGTATGGAAGTTTAGGCCTGTTGATTGACAGGAGCACTTATCTGGGGTCTATTTGACGTGTGACAGGTGGATCCAAGTTGTGTCTTTTTGTAGCTGATAGGAATTTTTTAAATGTACAAAAGATACATTTTTAGATATATTAGTATTATCATTGTTTGTAATCTGTACAGATATCCATACCGTAAAAAAGGCAGTAGACCCGTGCTTTTGAGCCATAGTGGAAGCTTGAGGGTCCAAAAGATGATTCTAAGCAAAAACATGAACATTTCTTTCCTGAGGGCTGGATGCATACATATATCAGACAGAAATATTTTTATCATAATAAAAAGCATGTTTAAGCATATTTGTAAGACATCCAAAGGAAAGTTTTACATTTTAAGCTTGTGACTGTGGTAACAATAGTCAATGTTTTACCAGTTAGATTAATAGCTTATCAGAATTTCATTGATTAATATATCAAAATTATGAAGTTTGGAAATTTTAATACCATATACTATCTTTATAGATCCTTATGAATTATATAAACTTCAAACCTTTTTTAGTCATTGCAAATCAAAGGTTTTTGTTTTGTTTTGGTTTGGTTTGGTTTGGCTTTTGTTTTTTATGTTGTTGTTTTGTTTTAGTTTCTTTGGGGTTTTTTTGTTTGTTTGTTTGTTTTGTTGTTGTTGTTGTTGTTGTTGTTGTTGTTGTTTTTCGAGACAGGGTTTCTCTGTGTAGCCTTGGCTGTCCTGGACTCACTTTGTAGACCAGGCTGACCTCGAACTCACAGCAATCCACCTGCCTCTGTCTCCCAGGTGCTGGGATTTAAAATGTGCGCCACCATGCCCAGCAAAGAGTGTTGTTGTTTTGTTTTTTGTTTTTTTAAGCAAAAGAACTATTAAAAAGTTACATTGAAATTTGTTTATCATTTCAGCCTGTCAGTCAAGCAAACTTGTCCCTGAGATTCTCTCTTTTACCAGGAGACCTAATAGTTCTAGAAAAAGCAAGACCTGATTTCCATATATAAAATACATTGACAAGTAAACTGATAAAGCTTCAGTTAGCCATCAACACTCAACACCATCAGAGATCTGAGAAGAATAAATTTGAACAGGAAGTATAAACCAAATGAAGTATAAACTAAAGTGACAGAGACTTACTTGCTCCCTGGGCCCTAGGCCCCTCCTCAGCAATCTTGGTCATCTGGATGAATGGAGTAGCTTCAGGCTTCACCAGTCACGCAGGGTCACATTGACTCTTTGATAGCCACATTAGGGCAGCATTGGCATTGGGTGTGAGGTCCAGAAGATTCCTGTGGGTGAGGGACCTGAGAGACTGGCCTACCTTGACCAGGCAAAGAGGGGTATTCAGTTCTCTAGTATCCTGATTGTCCACAGTTTAAGGGAGATCCTGTGGTGGGCAGAGCATGCAATGGTCTTGCCCTGTGGTTAGCATTGCCATAATCCAGGAGGAATCATCTTCTTTGGAGGAGACCTTAGGGCTCCCATTAGGAGCTGATATTTTAGTCTATCCTGGGAAGCTTTATAAATACTTTAAATGACAGACATATTCAATAGATCTTTGAACATTTTTAGGGCCATCTAGTAAGTACACTTGCTTTTAAATAAATTTTATTTGCTTTAGTTACTTAAAGTTTAACCTTGAAAACACGGAGAAGGCTAAACAAAGCTTGTCCCTGTAAATGAATTATATTTGTACTTAGCATAACTACAAGGACAGCTCTGAAGATATTAAAATTTTTAATCATTTATATGATGACTATTAACTTGTTATGTCTTAATTTTTTGAAACCGTGCTAGTAACTTTTGTAAAATTAGGATTTAAATTTAGTGGGGAGTTGTTTTTGTTTTTGAGACAAGGTTTCTCTGTGTAGCCCTGGCTGTCCTGGATTTCCTTGTAGACCAGGCTGGCCTAGAACTCACAAAGATCCACCTGCTTCTGCCTCCCCGAGTGCTGATATTACAGGCGTGTGCCACCATACCTACCTTTAAATTGATTAGCATTTTTATTTTGATATTAGTTTTTAGAAACTTTGACAGTAGGGGCTTCAGCTTGTGTATCCTATAGGCCTAACAGCAGAATCTAACAGGGATCACAATAATCATTTATGCCCCATGTATATCTAGCAGTAAAATTTAGTCTCTAGCTTTTGCATAGTTTGCTACCAATAAACACCATTTGCATACCAAAGTGTCTGGGCTTTTATCCTATTACACAGGCTGTGCATATTATAGAAACTGGTGTCTTTGCTTCATGGCAGGACAAACTTTAAAATATGATCTTTGCTCTGGAGCTGCCTGTGGGACCACCATTTCTGAAATATATTCTCTTCCAGGTTTGTTTGTTTGTCTATTGTCTTTTATCTTTGGTCATTTATTTGGTTTTTGACCCTTTTTTAAAAATCTATAATAACATAGGTCTCTGGTTTGGTTTAGTTTCAGTCTGTCCCAAACCTTGCCAGATTTTATCTCATGACATCAAACCTCTATTGGAATTTTTAAGTTATATTTTTAATCATAGGCTCCAACTAGTGACCGTCAGGTTGGTATCAAAATCCAGAGGCAATTAGAGCTTATCCCTGTAAACAAATTGTATTTGCCTTCCATATGCCTCTGAAAAGCCAACACGGTCAGGCTTATCACAGCAATAACCCACTTCCTAGTACTAACTCCTGTCTTAATTAGCTTTTTATTGCTGTGATAAGATACCCTGACCAGAGAAACTTCTAAAAGAATTATTTATTTTATGATTATAGTTTCATGGCGGGGAGTATGGCTACAGGCTGGCAGGCATGGCACTGGAGCAGTTGCCGAGAGCTTACGTCTCGATCCACAAGCGTAAGGCTAACTGGGAATGCTGTAGGCATTTGAAGCCTCAAAGCCTACCCGCAGTGACACACCTCCTCCAACACCTGCAGGCCAGAAGAGGGCATCAGTTCCCAGTGTAGATGATTATGAACCATCACATGATTGCTGGGAATTGTACTCAGGAGCTCTGGAAGAGCAGACAGTGCTCTTAACCACTGAGCCATCTCTCTGGCCCCAAGGCTTCCTTTTAAGTTGGGAATTTCTTCTGTTGAAGGCTTGTTTCTCTTTGGGCATTAGGCAGAACAAGAAGCGTGTTATTAAAGAGGTTTTCCCAGTGTTCCCTGAGTGTTTGGAGTGAATTTTTCAAGGGTGGGAGCACTTAACAGGCTGCATTAACCTTATAAACTAATCTATACTTTAACCAGTTATAATGTCTTCCTTCATTTCTTGTAATATGTTACTCACTTATTTTATCTGGTATTAGGACATCTTTTGTTCCACTTCAGTTACTAAATGCAAAGGGCATCTCCTTCATTCTATTCTCAATATATTTCTATTTTGACATCTGATTCTCATCTCTCTTTGGCAAAGCATTGTTTTGTCCCGCTTATTCAAACCTATCAGCCAAGTCCTTTATTACATATTTGGACATAACCCACACAGCGACCAGTGGTAGAAACCTAGAACCCTCTAGCATGTTTTCTGTGCATATGTTCTGAACATGCATCTCATGTTTCGTTTTTCCAAATATTTAATTCTCAAGTAACTTCCTTCTTGCCTTTTTCTTTCCCAAGATTTTAGAACTCTTTGCTGCTTTCCCTATGTATTGTCATTGCCTGTCTCTAGTAGGTATGGACAATGTATGTCTGTAAAACTCCTCAAAAGGTGTCTGCCCTGGAGAATATAATACCAGCCTGGAGGGAAAGAAACAAAAGTCAGCCATTGAGTGAATCTCTCAGGAAAGCTTCAAACATCAAAATGAAGAATCTTTGATTTCGAAAACAAGGCTTGTAGTAGTCATGGTGGTACATACCTGTAATCCCAGGCCTTAGGAAGCTACAACGAGAAGATTATGGTTTCAAGGGCAGCCTGAAATACAAAGTAAACTGTATGTAAAAAGTCTGCAGATGCCTCCTCAGGAATAACACCAGAAGTTTTCATCAGGACTCTGCAGCAAGAGCACTGACGTGTACCTGCGCACGTACGAGCATATGAGCATGCTCAGACCCGTTCAAGAGCAAGCACGAAGGTTTGGATCACACTGCCAAGAAAAGGACCTTGAGTGCTTGAGGTATATAGTGAAGTAGTAGAATTTCAGGGAAATAGTCCTAATTTTGTGACCCTTTAAATGCCATTCCTCATATTATGGTGACCCCCCCATCATAAAATTATTTCCCTTGCTATTCCATAACTGTAAGGTGCTGCTATGAGTCATAGTGTAAATGTCTGAAATGCAGGTTGACGTGTGACTTCCAAAGGGGCCATGAGAACCACCAGTGCTATGGCTATGGTAATGTTGTGGAAACTAGATTATAACTTACACACGTATTTTACTTTCTTGAGTTATGAATGTGTGTATATGCATTCATATATTAAACAAATATTTTTAAAAGTTTATACAAGACCCCTGTCCCAAGACAGCCACATCAGGAATACAGGGTATCATGCACGCAGGTTACTGTCACTCTGAGGAACAGGCTGATGTGCAATTTTTTGTTTTGGTTTGGTTTTGTTCTTGGTTTTTTTTTTTTGTTTGTTTGTTTGTTTGTTTGGTTTTTTTGTTTGGTTTTTGTTTTTGTTTTTTGAGACGGGGCTTCTCTGTGTAGCCCTGGCTGTCCTGGAGTCACTCTGTAGACCAAGCTGGCCTCGAACTCAGAGATTTACCTGCCTCTGCCTCCCTGAGTGCTGGGATTATAGGTATGTGCCACCATGCCAAGGGACTTCATTCTTTTTTATGGCTGGAAAAAAAAAGTTCTTCGTATACGTAAACCACATTTTTTTGTTGTTGTTGTTCCTTCCTCTGTTGATGGGCACCTAGTTGGTTCCATAAAGATGTCCCTGGAAGACATGTCTGGGCCACCCTGAAAGAGGCTACTGAGTTCCTAAAGCCTACCAGTAGCTTTTTGGCTCTACTGTGGGGGAGTAAGAACAGTCTTGCTGAAATTGTGAAGAGTCAGATTTGTAGGGTCTTTTTTTTTTTTCATGCTGCTTCTGCTGTTGATTGAACCTCATCAAACAACTTAAGATCGTGTCTCCAAGTCCCTGATACAATCTGGATCTTTAAAAAAAATCCTAGGAGAGAAAAAGAGGTTAATGAAAAAATAGAAACAACAAAAACTGACCTTCAAATTATTGTAACATGATCGTGGAGCGCCCTCTTCTGGATTGATCCTCCTAGGGAACCCTTTCAAAGAGGTCTACGGCTCTGATAACTTTGAAAAAGTACCTCAGAGAAGAGTGATGAACTCCTACAGGTGGATGGCATTTTAATAAGTGGCCCAGTGAAGATCTACATAGTAATGCTGCCCCGTATCTCCGGGTGATTTGGAGATTAATTGGGCTTTTACCCAGATCATTTGAATTGCAGAAAGAAACAAGGTAGAAAACAAACAAACAAAACCCACATCTCTGCATCCAGGATGCTCAGATATAAGTGTTCATTGATAGTAGAAAGGGATTTGCATTACTTGTGGCTTTTATATACTGCTACACCGGTGACTACAATCCCCACAGCCCTTTGTCATCAAGACATCTGGAAAATATATCGTTTTCTCTGATTGAGGAACCTCATTAAACTTCCTTGTTATGGTTTTCAGTGTTGAATGAAACCCTGGTATTGCTGTGCTATTGTGTGTACCCTTACTTGCTTGTGTCTCTAGCACATTGCAGAGATTGCCATGAATTCGTCTGATGATCAACACATAGAGCCGTTTCATATTAGCTTCCTGGGGTATAACAAAATCACCATTATGGATGTAGTTAAGGAAGATAATGTGTGCTGGGCACTGGTGGCTCATGCCTATAACCCCAGCACTCAAGACGTAAAAGTAGGTGGATCTCTGTGAGTTCGAGGCCAGCCTGGTCTACAGAGTGAGTTCCAGGACAGCCAAGGCTACGCAGAGAATACCTGTCTCAAACAAGCAAACAAACAAAAAAGAGATATTAAAGTGTTCAATGAAATTATTTTCATACCATGGCTATCTTGTCTGTGCAACAAGAGCACGGGAATTCGCAGGCTTTCTGTTGACTATAATTAGCTTAGTGCTTAGCATCACCTTTGGCACCAACAGTACAGGGTATTTGGTCCATCACAGAGGCCATTGCTCAAGGTAAGGAAATTTAGTATGTAGCAACGGATGTCACAAATGCATACCTCTTTGCCCAGATGATGGCCAGCTTGAATTATATGTTGTGGATTATAAAATGACATGTGTTCACTGCACTTGCTGCCCTTCCAGAGGACCTGGGTTCAATCCTCAGCACCTATATGGTAACTGACAGCTGTCTACAAGTTCGGTTCTAGAGTATCCAGCTCCCTCTTCTGTTCTTGTGGGCCCTGCACGAACATGCATGAAAAACACCCATACACATAAAATAAAAATACAGGCGTGGTGGCACACACCTGTAATCCCAGTACTCAGGAGGCAGAGGCAGGCAGATTTCTGTGAGCCCAGCCTAGTCTACAAAAAGAGTCCAGGACAGCCAAGGCTACACAGAGAAACCCTGTATCAAAAAGCAAACCAAAGCAAAACAAAACAAAACTCAATTTATTAAATGGTGTGGTGGTCTCAGACTTTCCAAATATTGGAGTTTTTGAGGAGCCCTAGGGGGTGTGGTCTTGTCGACAGAACTATGTCACTGTGGACAGGCTTTGAGGTGGCATAGCATCATGCCATTCCTGGTATGTACTCTCTGTTGCCTGTTTATGGTTCAAAATGTACACCCTCAGCATCCTGTTCCTCCTGCTATGCCCATCACTTACTGCAATGCCTCTTACCATGAAAGACTCTTATCCCTCTCCAACTCTAAGCACAAATTAACTCTTTTATAATTTGCTTTTGTTGTGGTCTTTTAAATTGGCGATGGGAATAACTGAGAGAGAGATATATACCTTTAGTGTCTTAGTGTCTTTGTTTAAATTACCTGACTACCCAAGAGACCATACTCAACAAAGTTGTCTTTCTGATATGAAGGAGAGATAAGGACTTGTACAAACAAAAACAGAGGAAAAAATGCTGAAGGGAGTCTTGCTGGCTAGTTTTATGTCATCTTAACAGAAGGTAGAGTCATTTTGGAAAAAGAAACCACAATTGAGAAAGTGCCTTCATAAGATTGCCTTATAGGCAAGTGTGTGGAGCATTTTCTTAATTTGTGATTGACGTGAAAGTGCCCAGGCCACTGTGGGTGGTGCCACCCTAGTCAGGTCATCCTGGAGTGTAGATTAAAGCAAGCTTTGCAAGCCGTTAGGAGAAAGCTACTAAGCGATAAGCACAGAAGGAATGAATAAAATAGGGAAGGGAGAGTGGTGCCTTCATAAGAGGATCAGAAGCAACCTCAATTAGCAGAGAGGAGGGAGATTCAAAAAGATGACTTGCGAGAACACTCAGGTGAGAGCATTCCCAGCAAAGGGAACAAGTTCAAAGCCCCCAAGGTCAAGGTGGGAGTATATCTGCAGCTAAGAAACAACAAGCAAGCACATGTGGCTGAAGTAAGAGTGGTGAAAGAAAAGGAAAATGGAGTTGATAACAGTATCAAAATTATTAATGGTAGGGAGAAGGGGGCTCAGATTTACTTTGGGTTTTGTAGGCCACTGTCAAGACTTTCATTTTACCTTTCAGTTTACTACATGACCACTGAGTTTCCCAGGGACAAAATTCCCCCGCCTCTGTGCCCCATTGTAGTGTGAGTCAGGGATTGTTGCTCAGACCCAAATGGAGACACACTCCAAAGCAAAAGGCACCATTCATCCCCCAGTGCTCTAGACAGTCCTCTTAGTGAAAATCCCTAGTGGTACCTACTGATGCAGAGTGAGGGGGAAGGCTTACGTGCCTTCCCCCTGGATCACTTGGCCAGGGTGGTCAGGGTCTAGAAAACTACCCTGGGGGCTGGGATAGGCTGGCCAGAGGGACACAAACAGCTGGAAACATCCAGGGGCTAGGTGCTCTACCAAATATAAAAGTTTGGAGAACCATTAACTGTGTTCAGAGAAAATACAGTCAATAGAATCTCAAGCCATTCTTCTTTATCCATCTCTTCCTTGCTTTGATTAGGCACGTTTAATTCTGCAAATCAGGCCAGGGTCTACCCCTCAGAACTGTAGAAGCCACACAAAGGAATCAGAGCCAGACAAAGCAGGAAGACTACAGGGTTCGCCAGCATGAACTTTTGATTGTACACTCAATATATTACAAAAAATCAAAATGTCTGTTGGCCCATTCATGTAGATATGAGCACACTAAAGTTGGTAACAGAACATTCTCTTTGTAGGTGATGGTCACTGTTTAGACCACCGATTCTTATTTAGTGCCTTACTCTGAGAAAAAAAAATATGTCGTCAGGTATGTAAGATAGACTTAGGGAACCAGAGTTCAAATATAAGCACTGGAAACCAAGACTGGTTTTCACCATCACAGACTCTGGTAGTTTGGTTTTAGAAGTCAGAGACATTTACTTGTTCAAGCCACTTTGACTATTATCTCCTAGTGTATCTATACGTCAAACTTTATTTCTATATTGTGCTGGAGAGGCACTTCAGAGCCTTGGGCATGCTAAGAGTGCATATACACTCATCTTCATATGTACTTTTTTTAAATCAAACTGGAAAAAAACCGTTGTTATTGTTGTTGTTAACTGTGGCATATCAAACTGGGATGGCCAACTTACTGAAAGGGATTTCTCTAGTGTGTGCTGTATTTGTCACATATGAACCACTTCATGTTTCCACTGAGGGCTGTGCATCGCTAGTGTACACTCTTGGGCAGAAAACACTTTATGCTTCGTTAATCGTTCTTTGTATATCACCTAGTTTCTTATTTATGCTCGTTTGTGTTATAAAAGGCAACAAATATTTAAGAAACAACAAAAGGCAATACATAAACTAAAACTCAACGGTACAGATTTATCTCTCCATTTTTTACGTTAACTTCTCCAGGATGAATCATTACTGCGGATCAAAAACAAAGTGATCCTCCTGCTATCCGTCTTTCAGCACTGAGGTGGGTGCTGGAACACTGTGCTTACAGCCATATAGCTGTCAGGGTGTGGCAGAGCTAAGATCCCTCCTGCCCCTCACACCGCAAGTTTCCACTATTACAACCTCTCTAATGGGAAAGTTATCTTTTTTCATGCTTTTGTTAAAATGAAAAACATTACAACCTTTGTCCTCCACATGCACATGCACACTATAATACACATCCACACAAACATGGTCATAGCATAAACACACACACACACACACACACACACACACACACACACACACACACACACACACACTCACTCACTCAGTGCAGGTAGCCTGGGTTTTTGCCAGGCCCATGCTCACACAGAAATATAACTTCCCAAACTGCATGTTAGCCAACAGACTTCAAATCACTTTACAGATCCACATAACCCCACCAACAAACGGTAAGAAGTAGCCATTTGTGAAAAGCAAGTACAGAAGAGACTGAGTAGAGAGCCTCTGACGACAGCCTCTGGAGAAGCAGCATAGCGTAAACTCTGCAGCAGAGGGAGCCAGAGAGCTCCATGTGGGGACACTAGTCAGGAGGAGCAGCCCTATTTTTGTTTTGGTTTGATTTTTTTATTTAGTTTTTAATTTTTTTTTTTTTTTGAGACAAGGTTTCTCTGTGTAGCCCTGGCTGTCTTGGACTCGCTTTGTAGACCAGGCTGGCCTCGAACTCAGTGATCCGCCTGCCTTGGCCTCCCAAGTGCTGGGATTAAAGGCCTGCGCTACCACACCCTGCTGCCCTAATTTCTTGACAGATAGTAGGCCACTGAAAACAGTCACTACTTGCCAAAGAATAAACTACTCTTTCTTCTTCCCCTTTTCTTAGTTCACAATACATTCCAATGAGAATATTTTTAAGTGATTCTGTAGATACTGTAAAACAAAAGCTAGTTGCCATCACTATTTTCATTAATCAGCCATGTAGGTAACTTTAAAAATTGATGCCAACATCTTTTTTTCTATTTTGGAAGCAGTTTATTTATACATCCATTTATCAAAACATCAGCAATCAATTTTCAAAGCCATGTTAAAAATGATTCCATCATAGTTCTTTTGGGGGCAGATACATTTATATTATTACACATGTATACAATAAACTACCTACAGCAAGAAGAACCATGAAACAATCAGGAATTATATAAATGTTACATTCGTAGTGTTTTGGCTATCTGTATTTGGCAGCCTCGAAGAAAACCTCTTTCCTATCTTGGTGGATCTAAAATTCTGAATGTAAACTTATATTTCTCATATCTAGTCATTATCAACTTAAAACATCTATCTAGACCTAAAAACGTCTTAACCCTTAAACAACTAAGATTAATTGTGAAACTAATCAGAGACTTAAGAAGAAATAAAAGTAATTACCTGAGTATACAGGGGGTGCAGGTTGGCAGCATTCCAAATGAGAAGATGACAGAGACAGTTTGCTACCTGAACAGTCACCCAAAACTCTCTATAATGTTGTAGCATCATCTTCAGCCTTCTGGCCCAATATATGTGACAAACATATTTGTGAGGCAGAAACTATTGAGGACTTGCTGACCCTGTCTTGAGGGATTTGAAGACTTTATCTAACTATCCTACCTTATCTTTCCATAGAATCATATCTATTTGCCGCACCTAAGATATATATTCTTGTGATAAAAGTAGATTAGTAATTGACATGACCATGATTTGATCAACTAACAATTAGCTTGTATTACTTAATTATCCTAAACAACCTGCAATAGCACTTTCAAGGTTTTGGAAGTAAGCCTTTTACTGTAAATGAGTTGTATGGGTACAATACCTCATATTACAGTAGAAACACATATATACAAAATTCTATACCAATGAATTAAAAATAACCTTATTTGCGAGTAACAAGGCCTTAAGTTGAGGAGTAGATTCACTAATTTACTTTTTGTTCTATCTTCCCTATATATTTGTATATTCTCCCTTCTTTCATTTCAACCCCTATCTCCAAACATAAGAATGTAAGATAAGGGAAAAGAGAGACATTGCTGAGTCTAACCTTGTTTTCTCTCTAAATAAGACCAATAATAAATTGTAGCCAACTCCCATTGACAATAGCCCTCTATAGCCCAAGAAAGCAACCAAAAACCTACCCAGTACTCCTTAAAGGAAAAGGGGCATCATTCTCTTAAGGTTTCTTCAAGCTGATTTGGGATGAATAATACCCTTGTAGGGGCCCAAATAAACTTGGGGAAATGGTTAAACAAGCTAGGAATAGCAATTGTGGTCCAGTTTCTAAATGTTGAGAAATTCCAGGCTTAATTAGAGTCCTCTGTGGGACAGTCTGAAATGATGGACCAATTGGGATTGGAAGCTTTCTTCGAAAGTGTCCTAAGAAATGTCTTGTTCTGATGAGGAACAGCAACTGAAGCACTTGGGGCTGGAACAGGAAGGATACAGGATGTCAATGTCCAGCATGCTGAGAGGAATGAATCCTGTCAGGTCTGATCCAACATCAGTGTCAGTTCTTTTGTTCTGAAAACATATTTTGTTCTGAAAACATATTTTCTGAAAACATAACTTCTCACAAGCATTATACAGTTCTAAAATTATAATTGTATAAAGTGTGTGGGGTGCACAGAACAATTAAGACTGGTTCTCTGCTCTTTGTACGAGCAGAAAAAGTACATCTATAAATTCCTTCATATGAAGAATCACATCTAATAGTAAGTCACAGGGATTCTGTGACCAACAAGAAGCTAGTCTATACATAGATATTCATGTCTCAGCCGGTCTCAGAGCTATTTCCATGTAGTGGGATTAGCAATATAAGTTACCTGTTTGTTCTGCAGTTTGAATTCTTTACATCCCGATTGTAGCCCCCTCCCTCATCACTTCCGTATCCCCTCTCCGTCCCTCCCCTAGTCCGCAGAAAGGGGAGCCCTCCTCCCCTAACATCTAACCTCTGCCTATCAAGAAGGAAGGTATGAGTGGGGGCTGAAGAGTTGTATTCTGTTTCTAGTTTTGCTTACATTGTAGCATGTGATCTTTCAACACATTTTATCTGTTTGATGTACAGATTAAAACATCTCCTTCAGAGAAATGACCCTTTTTGTTTAGAGTGATCAGACACTTTTCAGCTGAAATTCATTAGCTTTTCTTTCTCAAAAAGATGAATGGGAAGGAAATAGAGGGAATAGTAATTTCATATATGAAAGAAAACAGATGAGGTATGAAGAGACCATTTATCACATTCAAATCTTCACGCAGCATTTTTTGAAAAGGACTGTACCACAAATTAGATTCATTAAGCCAAAGAATATTATGGCTGGAAAGATGCTTCAAAATTAAACTACATTCTCATGATTATGTTTGTGCAACTGGAAGCTCAGATGACAAGTAGCATTAAGGTTACAGTCCATAGAAAACACCCAGAAGTGACTCCTCCCTATTTTGTGTACTAATTTCAAAACAAGGAAAAAAAAAACCCTTTCTGCTAAATTATATTAACAACAGGAAAAAATGGCTATCACCATTCAGACACTACCCATGGAGTTTTAAGAAAATCTGATGTATGACAACTGGCTAACTAAGATGGAATGTGCCAGAAAGATTGAATAAAGACATAGTAAAACCAGGGATGGTATAGAATGCGATTAACTGGGAACTTACAGACAGAAATCAATGTTGGGAAGTAGCCAAGACAGGATGTTTCTCATGCCTCGGTGCAGAGGGAGTGGGTTTATAAACTCAATCAAATATACATGGCCAGGATGTATATGGCCATCTCAAAAATAAGTAGATAGACAGACAGACAGACAGACAGACAGACAGACAGATAGACAGATAGATAGAGATAGATAGATAGATAAGCCAACTATTAGCCGTGTGTAGTAGCACATATATGTAGAGCGATCCTGTCCAAAACTTTTTTTAACTATTAATGATACAAATATCAGTTAAGGAACAGCCTGGGGTCAATGGCCAGCACAAATGTTTCACTTGCTATGTGGTTTGGAATGCATGCTAAGTCAGATTAAAGGGCAGTTATGGTCAGTGTGGCTACTGTTATATCAAACTGGATCCCTATATATAAAGCACACCTGTACAACTCTTTTTAAGAACCAGAGCCTCAACCTGTGTGAGTCTGACCACTGGCACATTTTGAATCTCACTATCCAAAATGGGCTTTATTATGCTTTCTTTAGCTCATATATTTATGCAAAGGGATCACAAACCCTAAAATCGGAGAGTGAAAGTGAAGAATCAAGCAGAGAGAGACCAATTGTAGTATCATAATATCCAGATGGAAAACTTTGAAAAGGATTACATATGATGTGAATGACAGAACTAGGATGCTAGGTGGACAGCAAGGCTTATTAAAGGGTTCTGCCAAGATTTAGGGAAAAGACTTCAGTGATCTCATCTTCACACTGTTATACCTAGCCCTACTTTCATCTTGCAGGAACTGGTGATGAAAATGGAGTCTCCTAGCTGAACAATGGGACTGGCAATGTCATCCTACAATGACCTTGGGCAGCATCACCTTCCATCGGAACCCTGCATCTGTAGGTAGATGGAACAAGCTTAGCTGACAGAAATATTTCAAGAGCACAGACAGCTTAGAGGCTATGGGATTGACAATGACCTGCATCTTCTACTAATACCTGAGTAGGCTGTTGTTTTGAGATTCTGTGAATTTAAGCCCAGTCAGGCTAAACATTCCATAGTATTAAAGGATTGAAATATCAAGGCAGTTTCCATAGCTTCAACAAGCCTTGTGTCCCAGGCAAAAAAAAAAAAATTTCCCTTTCTTGGTGCCATAATTAGTTAAGCCCTGCCATGTAATATTAACTCTTAAGAAATCTTGGGAAATAAATTATTCCTTAATCATGTTTTAAGGAATCATTCTGTCACAAAATCCAATGTGATCCTATCAGTTAATTTACACAAAGGGTAGCATTTCAAATAAGAGCCCCACCCCCACCTCACAAGAGCTAAGGTGAGTGAAATCCCCACGCCCCAAATAGGGAGAAAAAGTGCAGTGTTTTCCTCTATCCTGGCATAGTTATTAGAACATAGAACTCTTCTGACACAAGGTTCTCCAGTGCTCACCAACTGAGGCCCCTGTAATTTAATTCAACCCTGACACTATATCTGTGGAGAGCTAGCATCAGAGCCAATGGGTTAAAGGGCCAGTTCCACAAGACTGCTGCCCACCTCAGACACCAGTCAACAGTCCTAGTCCATCACCTATATTTCTGCTTGACTGGCTGTAACTTGGAAGTTCCCACAACTTTCCTCCTCAGGTTCCGCTAAAGTGATTCATGGGACTTAAAGGCGCCTGTCTACTCTGAGTGTGTCTCAGAGATGCAAAGGAACAGAAAATAGAAGAGGAAAGTAAGGCAAGATGGGGCAAGGGCAGCATGGAGCAGTCATGCCTTCTCCAGGAACACCACTCTCCAGGTACCTCCACATCTTTAGCAGTCTAGAAGTTCTTCAAGGATAGCCAAAACTCTAGCTTCTTTGCTTGCTCAGCACCCTTACTCCTGCAAGCTGGTGGGTGAGCCTTAAAGTTCTGACCTTTTCGGCTGGAGAGATGGCTCACCGGCACTGATTGCTCTTCCAGAGGTCATGAGTTCAATTCCCAGCAACCACATGGTGGCTCACAACCATCTATAATGTGATCTGATGCCCTTTTCAGCACTGTATGCATAATAATAAATATTCTTTTAAAAGTTCTGACCTTTTCAATCCTAATTATTTAGTCTTTCAGCTTACCAACCCCATCTTTGGCTATCTAGACATCTCATCCTGTATCATTTCATTAGCATAAGTTCAGGTGCGATCAAAACTTTTTTTTTAATTTGAAAAAGACACACTACCACTAAGGAAACTAAGGGTGCAAGAAGCTGTGACAAAAAGTGTAGCCATAAACTAGGGACCCAGTTTATTTTTTTTAACATTTATTTTATTTTAATTGTGTATGTGAGAGAGGAGACATGCATATGAGTGTTGGTACCCACAGCGGCCAGATGACTCCTTAGATCCCTTGGGTAGAGTTACAGGTGACTATGAGCTGCTGATGTGTGTGCTGAGAAGTGAATTCAGGTCCTCTGCAAGAGTGGTGCTTCCTCATAACCACTGAACTGTCTAGCCGTGCCCAGGATCCAGTTTAAATGAAATTAAACTTGACCAGGGATCAGGTGGCACTGTTTCTGGGAAGGATGGGAGAGAAACAGCTGGACAGATGATGCCTGGTTGTCAGGACACTAACTTTTTTTAACCTTCTTACCAGGTATAGACAGCATTAAGAAGGAAACACACACACAGTGCAATTCCTTAGCTGCACTTGCATCCAAGACCTAGAAGTAGGGCAAGGTTGGGGGTGGAGGTGAGGAGAGAGCCATAAATGTGGGCATCTCGAACACAGCTTAAATGCTAAAGAAATTTTCCTAAAATGCTCCTCATTTGATTTTATAGGAAGATGACAGCCAAACTGTCATCTGGTAGATTCCAACTGTTGGTCATAGTCTTCCCATTTCTGCCAAAGATATTGAAAAATGGGAGCCATTTGGACCCAGAGGTCTTGTTGCTTTAGCAAAAACACAAGAGGAGACTACAGCCAAGCCAGAATGAAGCTTTTCTTGTTTTTCCCCCTCATCCACATACCAGCAGGCACATTCTCCAGCTCAGAAGTTGAAAACCATGCATTAGGACCCTACTTCTTGTCATTAAACACTAAAAGGGAACCCTTTGATTCTGACAATGAGAAGGACATAATTCTCCCTGCCTGCCCCCCTCACATGTTAACATTCCAGTTACTGAGCTGAAGGTATAGTTCAGTGGTAGAGCATCTACCCAATGTGCCTGTGGTCTTGGGCTCCATTTCTAACACCACAAATATAATCAATATCCCAGTGATTAACTGATGGTGAAAAGGGGGCATGCTTTGGCTTTCTTCATGCTGCCCTCCTCACACGGAACTTTCAAACTACAAAACAAACTTTTAAAACATGAAATGGGATGTAATAACTTTGAGGAAATACTGTAAGGCACAATAATGGCATGACACCTGTAATTCTCAAATTGTGTCCATCCTGTATAGGAATGTGAGAAACTGTGAAGACACTAGTATTGGTTTCAATCTGGGGGATGGTGACAACCTGCCACAGGTTGAAAATGGCTCAGTATCATCACTGTGTTCCTGGGAAATGATTATATAGTCTCTCTACTTTTACATATAATTTCACTTTTTTCCATAATAAAAATGAAATTAGTCAGGGCTAGCCCCCGCCCCTCTGTCAGGCTTCCTACAAGAATACCAAATACTCGGCCATAACATATATGCAGAGGACCTACATCAGACCCCTACAGGCTCCCTGAGCTCTGCAGCTCCCATGAGTCCCTGTTAATTGATTCTGTGGAGCTGTGTTCTCATGCTGTCCTGACCCCGCTGGTTCCTCTGATCCTTCCTCCCCCTCCTCCACAGGGCTCCCTGAGCTCCACCTAATGTTTGGCTGTGAGACTCTGCATCTGCTTCCATCAGTTGCTGGATGAAGTCTCTCTTGTCGCTCTGATGGAGATTCTGCTAAGCTCCAGTCCCAGAGCACTCTGTAGGTCAAAGGACTTGTGGCTGGGTTGGTATTGTGGTCCCTACACTTGAGGCCTTGCCTGGTTACAGAAGATGTCCCTCATTACTAAGAGTCTTTGTTAGGGTTACTCTCATAGTTTCCATAAAATTTCCATTGCACTAGCTACCTCGCTCCCAAAATGCCCCAATTCCAGTCATTTCTCCCTCCCCACAACCTGATCCCTCCTGTTTCCAATCCCACCCATCCCTAGTCCACCCTGAAATTTACTTCCCCTTCCCAGGAAGATCCTTGCATCTCCCCTTATGCCCTCCTAGTTACTTAGCATCTTTCTCCTTGTGGGACCCTTTTCCTCCTACTGGGTTGCCTCATACCAGCCTTGATATGATGGTAATGTGCTTGGTCTTATAGTTGTTTGTTATGCCATGTTTGGTTGATGTCCCTAAGGGACCTGCTGTTTTCTGAGGGGAGGCAGAGGCAGGAGTGGATCTGGGGGAGAGGAGAAGTGGGGAAGGGAAGACTGGGCGGGGAGGAGGGAAAACTGCAATATGAATATATGAGAAGACTTTTTAAAAGAAAAAAATTAAATGAAAAAGTAGCCACATGTATTTTCCTTGGCTTCTATTATCTCCCTTTTTGCATCTTCATCTGCAAATTGAAACGTATTATAATGGAAAATTATTACTTCTGAAACCTCTATACTTTTAGTATTTTGAATATGCGTGCCCTGTCTCATTTGTTGTTAGAACTTTGTTCATTCATTCAAACATCTGTTGCTACTTGTCAGGATCTGTCCTAGGGAGGAGAAACCTAGACATTGAAGTCATAGTAAGTATTAGAAGGTATAGGGA
Source organism: Acomys russatus (assembly GCF_903995435.1). Taxonomy (NCBI): domain Eukaryota; kingdom Metazoa; phylum Chordata; class Mammalia; order Rodentia; family Muridae; genus Acomys; species Acomys russatus. The sequence continues at coordinate 93,973,626 of NC_067169.1, forward strand.
ATTGTTACTAACCTAGTTAGTGAATCCCAGCACTCGGGAGGCCAAGGCAAGCAGATCACTATAAGTTTGAGGTCAGCCTGGTCTACAAAGCGAATCCATGACAGTCAATGCTGCATAGAGAAATCCTGTCTTGAAAACAAAAACAAAAAACAAACAAAAAAAGGAAAACAAAACCTATTTAGTGAGTTAATGATATTTCAGTTAAGTAGTCACATTTCTTTTTAAAGAAATACACATAGAAATATTTAGCATAGGACTTTCACATGAACTCTGGTGCCCCATTTCTGACCACATCCCCTGGATGGGGAGGCCTGGTGGCACTCAGAGGAAGGATAGCAGGTTACCAAGAAGAGACTCAATACCCTAAGAGCATATACAGGGGGAGAAGGTCCCCCTCAGTCACAGTCATAGGGGAGGAGAGTAGGGGGGAAGCAGGAGGGAGGGAGGAATAGGAGGATACAAGGGATGGGCTAACAATTTAGATGTAATATGAATAAATTAATAAAATTAAAATGTTAAAAAAAGAAATATTTAGTATGGATGCATAAATACATTTAGAACTTACTTTGAATATCTCAACAAAAACTCCACATTTGAAATATATCATAATACTAACAGACATTGAACCCAATCAATTAAATATATTATTCCTTTTGCTTTTCTGAAAAATGGAAGATTACATCACAAAAAACCAGCTGCTGAGGACAGTGCTTCACAAACGCCTGTAACTCCAACATCTTAGGAAGTTGAGAAGGAGGATCATTTTAGCCAAGCAGTTCAAGACCAGCCTGGTAACATGGTGAGACCCAGTATTCTAAAAAATGAGAGAGTGGGGAGGAAGGGAAGAAAAGAGATGGAAAGAAAGATGGAGAAGGAAGGAAGAGGAGGAGGAAGATGAAAGAAGGGAAAGGTCCTAGGAAGGGAATGGAAAGGAAGAGGAAGAAGGAAATACATATGCATGTATGTTCATATATATGCAAGAGGTCAGTGTAGTGCAAGTAAGAGATGAATAATGAAATGAACACAACCTGAAACAACAGAGAGAAACGTGGGTGCTTAGAGCATACAGAGGAGCCTCAAAACCAAAGTGACTTGAAGAAAGTGAGGAATGGTTGACAGAGAAGAGGTGACTCTTTTTTTTTTCCATTTTCTTTAAAGATTTATTTAATATACAGTGTTCTGCCTGCATGTACACCTGCCGACCAGAAGAGGGCACCAGATCACATTATAGATAGTTGTGAGCCATCATGTGGTTTCTGGGAATTGAACTCAGGACCTTTGGAAGAGGAGGCAGTGCTCTTAACCTCTGAGCCATAAAAGGTGACTCTTAAGCTAGTAGTTTTTGAAATCAGTTTATTACAAAAGTACCACATGTCCATTTCTGCACATGGTAAGCCAAGATGGATGTAGGGAGAGACTGGCTCTAAAGGCAGAGGTCCCTGATATACCAAATGAGAGTCAAGAGAAAGAATGTGAAACACTGAAGGCAGAATAGAAAAGCCCATAAAACTGAGGAACATGGGGAGAGAAAGAGAACAGCCCTTCACCCAGGCATCTGAGCGAAGCCTCTCACCAGCAAGAATCCCAGCACAATTCACAACTTAGCACCTTCTCCCTTCCCAGCCATAGACTTGGGATTCTCTAGTTATCTCAGGAGAAATTCCATTTAAAGAGGAAGGACATGTGCTAAGCTCCTTGTGGAACCCTATCAGCTTCCGAGTTGACCTTATCGGACTTTAATTCCATCCCGTATATCTCTGGAGCCATCTCCTGTATCTCTGTTGTCAATATGAAAGGTTTCTTAGCAACATCCTGAGACATAACTTGAGGATGTATGCGACTAATGCTGAGACAACTAATTGCTCACTCTTTCTTGGAGAAGCTCGTAGACACACTCCTGTGCATCTTATTTCCCTTCCCCTCTCTTGGCAAGCACACATCTCCACTTGGTCTCACTTTCCTCCAAGTGTCCTTCTTTTTAACCTGCATGCTCAAGCCTATATTACAATATTTTTAATAAAATCACCAACTCTGTTTTGTTGTACAGGCTAGTCCTGGAATTCTTCTCAGTAGGAAAGCCCCCATTTGGCCTGAGTCGGGCTCCTAAAAGCTAAGGCGAATGCCTTGAGATGCTGAGGGCAGCAATGTTAGGCTGTGTGCATCCTGTCTGTGTTCCCTCACCCTTGACACACTGAGATTACAAATGATGTTGCAAGAGAGAGAATGGGATACGTGACTAGAGACTGATCAGGCTGGGTTTGACGTTTGTCCAGAAGGTAAGGGAGCACAGGAATGGTTTTCAGCCGGACACTGACATGCTCACATCCTACACTAAGATTGAGGTCAGCCCTCCAGCGATGCGGAAGTAGCAACAGGAGCCAAAAATCCTGCATGAAATCAGAGGAAGAGGCAAAATTATCAGCCAGGACAGGGCCCAGAAAGGTCACTTTTTTGCACGTAGCAATATAAAATTAGGAAGTACATAAACTTAGTTTTAAAAGACAATTCCATACTTGTTATATTTCAACACCTCTAAAGATAAGTGGGATAAATAAAATTCAAGGGGGTAGGGAAGTACCTCAGTGTTAGAACATCCACTTAAAGTACACAAGGCCCTAGGGAAGAACTCACACATTTTAAATTAAAATTAGAATTTGGGAGAAAAAAATGAAACTTTAAAAAAGGTGGCTCAGATATGATCTAGGTTTTCCAAATTTTAGATTTTAAGATTTCATTACCCTGTCACAAATTACAAATTTACCTAATGAGCACATTGTCTCAATTCGACCTAATATAAACAGAAATAGAGAAGGAAGGTCATGAATAGCACTGAAAATAAACAAAAGAAAATACACCAATCTTTTGGTAGTATAGCTATAGGAGACTAAACAAAAACATGCTGTTACACTGATCTTTAATATATGTTTTTATATTTATATATTTTCATATTATTTATTTTTATATTTATAATATTTACATATTATTTATAAATTATATTTTTTTTCTTTCTATTCAGGCCTGATAACACAAGCCTGTCATATCCCTCAGTGTTTGGCTATGAGTCTCAGCATCTGTTTCCATCAGCTGCAGGTTGGAACATCTCAGAGGACAGCTCTGCCAGGATCCTTTCTGCAAGTATAGCAGAGTATCATTAATAGTGTCAGGAGTGGGCTTTCTTCCATGAGGTGGGACTTGGGTTAAGCCAGGCATTGGATGGACAACCCATCAATCTCTGCTCTATTTGTTCTATCTTTATCCCTGCATGTCTTGTAAGCAGGGTAAGTTGTTTTGTTTTGTTTTTGTTTGCTTGGGTTTTTTTTTTTTTCATTTTTTTTTCTGAGACAGGGTCTCTCAGTGTAGCCTTGGCTGTCCTAGACTCCTTTTGTAGACCAGGCTGGCCTCCAACTCACAGTGATCTACCTGCCTCTGCCTCTCAAGTGCTGGGATTAAAGGTGTGTGCCACCACACCCGGCTAAGCAGGATAAGTTTTGGGTCAAAGTTTTTGTGAGTGGGTTGGTGTTCCCCTCCCTTTACCAGGAGACTTGTTTAGTTAGAGGGTGTCCTCTTCAGTATCCATGGTCTCTGCTACTATGAGTCTCAGGTAGATTCCCCCTCATATCCTCTCAGAGGCCTACCTTAACTTAGTCTCCAGCATGTCACAGAAATGCCTCCACCCTCAGTTTCTTTTTCCTCTGCAGGCCTTTCTCTCCTCCCATTGCCATCCTCATTTCTCTGTGTGCTCCCTCTCCTACCAGAGGCATGCAGATCCAGCCTACTGCTCACCACTCTACTAGCTGTCTTGAGGAGCCTAGTCTTATTGGAAGCTCTAGGTTTGATTGAGAGACTCTGCTTCCATGAAAATTCCCAGCATCATCTTCAGGCCTCCACATACAAAAGCTCTCTCTCTCTCTCTCTCTCTCTCTCTCTCTCTCTCTCTCTCTCTCTCTCTCTCTCTCTCTCTCTCTCTCTCACACACACACACACACACACACACACACACAAAAGAGCAGACACACACTCACACACCAAAGAGCAGACACACAAGCACACATACACAGAGGTACACAAAAAAGGAAAAAAATATTAGAAAACCACACATAAAAAGAAAAGTGAAAGATGTACTTAAAGGATACTTACCAAAAGGTTTGGAAGAAGTCAAAGCATCCTTGTTTGCAGATGAACATGATTCCTTATATAAGAGTTCTGGAGGCTCTACCAGAAAACTCATAGAAGAGCACCAACGTTTTAAAATATAAAATTAACATACAAAATGCATGTAAAACATACAAAAGTCTTATATGGCATTATCAAACATGCTGAGGAAGAAAGCAGGGAAGTAATTCCTTTCACTATTGCCTTATAAAATACCATGGAATAACCAAGGAAACTAAATACCTCTACCATGAAAACTTTAAAGCACTCAAGATAAATAGAAAGCACTCCCATGCCCGTAGATTGGAAGAATTAACATTGAGAAAATGGCTACCTGTCTTAGGGTTTCTATTGCTGTACCAAAACCACCAAAAAGCAAGTTGGGGAGGAAAGGGTTTATTTGGCTTATACTTCCAGATCATAATCTGGAGGAAGTCAGGACAGGAATTCAAGCAGGGCAGAAACCTCGGGGCAGGATTAGGTTTTTACCTTTTTCAAACCAGCTCTATTTGGGATTCTTTAATGCTTATACCTCCCTTCCAACCCACCTACCCTAGATAGGAGAGAAAAGAGGTTAATGGGGACAGGAGAAGTAGACCCTTTTACACGCAGTTCCTTGGAACAATTCCACTGGCATAGTCTGCAGGATTCTTGCAGACCCGTTAAACAGCAAACCAGCAATTCAGCAAAGGTGACTGCAACGGCAGCCACTGGAACCCAGAGCAGTAGCCAGAATCCAGTATAGTAGCCAGAATCTCAAAGTGTTCTCTGGAACAGTTCTCTCTAGGAGCATCTGAAAGGGGAGTGATGAACAGCCAACAATAGGAAACAATGCCAAGACCAAAATCCCAGCCTCTTGTTTTGGACTCACATATATATCTCCTCTCAGAGTCCATACTAGGATGTTTATCAGTTGGCCAAGACCATGCCCCAACAAGAGGCAGTTCCTCTTCTAGTGGACAAACATCACCTGCTCTCTCACAAGTCTGTTTCCAGTGGAAAAACACTGGACACCCTTAAACAAGTCTGTTTCACATACCACACTTGGGGATCAAAATAAAAACATATTTACATACACTACAGGCAGGAGCTGATGCAGAGGTCATGGCAGGGGATGCTGCTTACTGGATTGCTTCCCGTGCCGTGTTTAGCTTGCTTTCTCATAGAACCCAGGACCACAAATCCAGGGATGGCATCACCCACCATGGCCTGGACCCTCCCCCTTGGATCACTAATTGAGAAATTGCCTTACAGCTGGATCTCATGGAGGCATTTTCTCAACCGAGGCTCCTGCTTCTCTGATGCCTCGAACTTGTGTCAAGTTGACACACAAAACCATCCAAAAGCAATATATGGATTCAATGAAATCTTAATCAAAATCACAATACCACTACTACTAACAGAATTAAAAGCAATAAAAAAAAAACCTGTGCCTTTGGATAGTCAAAGCAAGTGTGAACAAATAGAACAATACTGGAGGTATCCCTATACCTGATTTCAAACAGAGCTATAATAATAAAACAGTGTAGTGCTGGCACAAAAACAGACCTGCAAATCAGTGGAACAGTGGAATAGGAGATCCAGATATCAACCCACACAACAGCAACCAAATGATTGCTGACAAAGATGTTGAAACACCACAGTGGGGTAAAGGCAGTTTCTTTAACAACTAGTGATAGAAAAAATCAAGCATCCATGTGTAGAAGAATGAAACTGAATTCTTTTATCACTCTGCAGAAAAATCAACCCCAAATGGATCAAAGACCTTAATACGAGAGTGGAAACGCTAAAATTGTCAGAGGAAAAAGTAAGGAAAAGACTTCAAGATAGAGGCATAGGCAAGGACTTTCTCAAAAGGACACTCAGGAAACAATGTAATTGATCAATGGGACCTCAAAATATTAAAAAGCTTCTGTGCAGCCAAGGGAACAGTCCAGTGAATAAATAACCTATAGGATGGAGAAGATCTTTGCCAGTTACACAGTTGGCAGGGGAGATTATATATATGTGAAAAGGCTACGTCTTTTGATAGCCAAAGCAAGTGTGAACAAATAGAACAATGCTGGAGGTATCGATATATATACATATATATATATGTAATCAAGAATAGGGACAGCCCATTGATAAGGACAGTTCACAAAAGATGAATAATAATAAACATGAAAAATGTTTAATCTCACTAGCTATCAGAGTAATGCAAATCAATACTACATTTGCAATTCCATCTGACTTCAGCTGAAATGTCACTTAGTGAGTAACAAGCAACACATGTTAGCTCTGATGTACATGAAAGAGAACCCTCATACACCGATAGTGGGAATGCAAACTAGTCTGCCCTCTAAGGATCTATTAGTATGAGCTTCAAAACAAGTACATCTACCATATGACTCAGCAGCACCTCTCCTAACTATTTGCCCAAAGGACTCCAGGTCGACAGACCACAGAGACCCTTGCATATTAATGTTTATTGCAACTCTATGCATAACAGCTAAATTATGAAATCGACCTAGGTGTCCAATAACAGAAAAATAGATAAGAAAAATATGGTATATATTCCAGACACAAACTCATATCATTTTAAAAAATGCATTCAGTTAAAGAAAATTGTATTAAGTAAATGAGGTCAGTTTTAGAAAGACAAATATGTGTTTTCTGTCATTTGTGCTTCGTAAATGTTACGCAATCACATTGTATGTATGTGTGTGTGTATGTATGTATAAAATGAAAGCAGAAGTGAAATTCTCTATGCCAACCAGGGGTCCAAATTGGGGGGAGAGGGAGGGCAAAGAGCAGTGGTAGGAAGTATATTTGACTTAAAAATATACTTTATATTTGCATGAGAATTTTTGTGGGGGGTATGAGACATGTACATGGTCTTACATATGTACACCAAAGGAAAATCTGCAGAATTAAGTTCTCTCCTTCCACTATGTGATTCTAGAGGCCAAACTCACCTTTAACTGCTGACCCATCTCACCAGCACCTGTGCAAAAATTTGTTTTACTGTTTTAAATAAATTTTGGGCAATACATGCCATATTAACAAATGTTGCGAGATACTTTAGAAATACACTTTTAAACAACTTGCTCTCATCTCGGTATGTATTAGTAAAGCAGGGCTGCTGTAACAAAATACTACACGTAGGATGGCTTAAGCATCGGAAATTTTTTTTTCACCATTTGGGAGAGTGTAAGTACAACATGAAGATATGGTTGTGGACTAGTTCTCAATATGTGTTCTTTTCTTGGCTTGTAGGCAGCTGCCTTCGCCCTGTGTCTGCACATAGTCTTTATTCTGTGCACAGAAAGAAAGACATCTCTACTGTGGCTTCCTCTTTTTATGAAGACAATAGACCTAGTAAGACTACCTTCATAACTTCATTTAGCCTTGATTTCCTTTTTTTTTTTTTTTTTTTTTTTTCTGAGGTCTTATTCCTACATAGTCATGCTGAATTAGATACTCAACATACAGATTTGATAGGGTGGGATATAATTTAATCAATAACTAAGATTCTTTGATGAAATCCCCAATACTTTAAGAACTCCAAATTCTCTAAATCTCTTTTTCATGCTTAATCTCCTCAAGGATATAAGCAAGTAACATAACTCAATGTCAGAGTTCTGTTTATTTATATATAAAAACATATATATATATATATTTAAGCATATATAAGCTTAAAAATTGTATAAAATTTTATAGCATTCTTTGCTACATATAATTTTATAATCATAACTCATATAAAATAAAATTTATATAAAATAATTTTCAACCGGTCCACATAATAACTTTTTAAAATATTTAATTTTATTTATAAGTATGTGTATGCCTGTGTGAGTGAATGCCAGGATTGTTAGGGTACCCTGGGGGACTTGAAGAGGGGGCAAGATTCCTTTGGCTTGGAGTTATGGATGGTTGTTGATCCACCTGAAGTGGGTGCTGTGAAGGGAACTCAGGTCCTCTGGAAGAACAGCAAACACTGTCAACCTCTGAGCCATTTCTCCAGGTCCCACATTTAAAAATTTTTAACAAAAAATTTAGTAGAAATGCAAACTTCAACATTAATGTTCTAGTGATAGTTTGAAGAACAGAATAGACCAAAGAAAGTGATTAGTCAGGTGAGAATGGCAGTCTGGAAAAACAGAAGTTATGTCAGCAAGATGACAAAACAGAGTTTTATTGTTCATAAACTTGAAGAAGCCTGCTTGAACAACTATCCACTCACCTTCATAGGAGCTTTAAAAAAAACAACAACAAGAAATAACAAAACCAAAAACTAGATGGGAGATTATAGCAACTGTATGGAGCCTAGAAATAAGACCAGATGCATGTGAATATCAACCTGTCACTCAATGCCTGCTTTGTTTTTAATATTTTATCACATAATGCACTTAAGATTTTATCTGATTAGGCATAAGAACTTATGAATAATTACTTATATAACAATAATTACAACTATATTCCTTCTCCTCCACCATCTATTTTTTCTACTACAGGAATCACTCACCACAGGGAAACTTTCATCATCCTATTCTTCAAGGTCAAGATTGAGACTATAAACACACTATATCTCAAGGTAGTCTTATCTGCAATTTAGCACACCACAATTATCTTGTCTAAGAGCAATGGTTTTTTTTTTTTTTTCTTTTCCTTTCCAACTTAAGCTCTTGGTCTCAAATTACAGAGTGTTCATTTGTACAACTTGGTACCATCTCAAACAGGCCAGGTGTGGCACACGATGACTGGAAAATCTACTGTTACTGAAAAGTCTGCTTTCAGGAGCTTTGTCTAGTGAAAAATAAAAGTATGCTTACTGCTAAGCATGATGGGCACATGCCTGTAATACCAGCACTAGAGGCAAAGGCAGAATGATCAAGAGTCAACTGCCAAAACTCTGCCAAGACAGGGTAAGCAAGTCCTCAAAAGTTCTGCCTCATAAATATGTCTGTCAGGTATTCTGTGCCAGAAGGCTGAAGAAGATGCGCCAACATTATAGAGTTTTGAGTGACTGCTCAGGTAGCAAACTGTCTCTGTCATCTTTTCATTTGGAAAGCTACTAATCTGCACTCCCATCATACTCAGGTAATTATTTTTTTTTTCAAGACAGGGTTTCTCTGTGTAGCCTTGGCTGTCCTGGTCTTGCTTTCTAGACCAGGCTGGCCTCGAACACACAGTGATCCACCTGCCTCTGCCTCCTAAGTGCTGGGATTAAAGGCGTGCGTCACCACCACCAGGCTTCAGGTAATGAAGGTTATTCCTTCTCATGTCTCTGATGGGGTTGAAGACCAGATAGTTTAGTTTTACAATTAAGCTTAGTTGTTTAGGAGTGAAGATATTTTTAGGTCTAGATAGATATTTTAAGTTGATAGAGATGAGATATGATAGATATTGACTTACATTCAGAATTTTAGACTCACCAAGATAGGAAAGATGTTTTCTTCAAGGTTGCCAAATACAAATAGCCAAAACCTTATGAATGTAATATTTATATAATTCCTCATTGTTTCATCATTCTTTTTGCTGCATGTAGTTTATTACAAATGTGTGTAATAATATAAATTTATATGTAAAAAGAATTAATTTTTAAAAAAATTTTAAAAAGAGAAAAGGGAAAAAAAAAAGACTTGGAGGCCACCCTGGACAACATAGCCAATGAGCCTGACCTACATGGAGGGGCTCTATTTCAAATACAACAGCAACAACAAAAAACCAAAACTCTCAATTTTAAAAGGATATAGTGGCAATGTGAAACAAATAATGCTATATTTATATCTTCTCTCCTGAGTCCTATTTAATATCTGAGGCAGGAGGAGGTGGGGCTACCTTTACACCTAGGAAAGGAACCCAAGAATGAGTGTGAATCTAAGGGAGAAAAGAGGTTACTAAGGAAAGGAAGGGGCTTTTGTGGATAGATTGAAAACAGGAAGGAAAGGATGTGAAACAGAAATGTGAAGAGACCAAAGAGTTCTCAGAAGTGCAGATACCTCATTGAACTTGGCATATTGGACTCGATCTCTTTGTCTGAGTGGTTTTGTCTGGGCTTGTAGCAGAAGATAAGCAGAAGAAGCTGAAAGGATGGAGGCACAAAGAACCTGCTAAGGGGACCATAGGCAGAAGCAGCACACTAGTTTTCAGAGTGTTCGCTGACGGTTGAGGCCATTAACACTCTGAAACCCAAACAAGATCACAAGCCAGAACAGTGCCACCACCCTCTGCCTGGAAACATGCATATTAGCAGAATTTTCTGGAGTACTCCCAACTGGGAACTTCGGAACAGAACATTGCAGATATAGAGGTCACCAAAACAGGGCACACACTCACCATGACTACTGTGGTGGCTCAAGCACCTAGCAGAATCACACGAAGTTAAGGAAACCATTGCAAGTACTTTGGTAAGTCTTACCCAGGTTCCTGAACCCTCTAGCCAGGGAGAAGGTGTACATGCATATGTGTACATCAGCTTCCACTGCAACCAACCCCACCCATCTTTTGGTTCTTCATTTAGCTTACTAGGTCTAAACTGGACCAGAGAGCATCCTTTCCTCAGCCTCCAAAGCTTATAATACCTGAAGGACAAGAGGCTGGACCATATATGAAATGAACACTTCAGAATGGCTGTATCAGCTCTACTTATGTTGCAGACACTTTCTGTGAGTGTGTATTATTTATTTTATAATATTGGGCACTTGCTGTCTTTCATACTGTGTGGATGCATACTGTGGACACTTACTGCAATCACACTGTGTCACATGAATATTCACATAATGTGCACAGTTGTGTACATATATGTACTATATGGCAATGGCACACATAAAATTACATACTTTCCTGTATCTATCCGAATGAAGAGGAAATTTTTAATAAGATTAACAAAACAGGACAAAGCATTTAAAATATTTCCCACACAAATTCAGAAGACCCTATGAAACAACAGAGTGTCTATTTTGGTGTTACAGGATTCATCAAAAGAAAATATAGTAGTTCAAATTCACAAAATCAAGCAAATGAAAGTAGAGTATTTCAAATAAAGAACAAACAATTTTAGTATAAATATGTCCTAAAGGATAGTAACTCTGTGTGAAATAACAGCCATGGCTACATAAGGAAATCCAATCTCAATGTATTTCTAAGTAATTATATAGAATATTTGTGTGTCAGGTACTATACTAAGTATGTTACATGTACTATTTACTTTAAAATTAAAACAAAACATCATAGCAATGAGTGACAGGTTGAAATTAATGTAATTTTTATTGCTTTTAAAGACAGAGTCTCACTATATAGCTCTGGCTGGCATAGTGCTCAATATGTAGACCAGGTTGATCTGCCTGCCTCTGCCTCCCAAGTGCTGGGATTAAAGGCGTGCACCACCACATTCAGCAATAGATATTTAAGGTGTATTTTTAAAAAGGGAGAAAATAGTCAAAGTATTTTCTACACAGACTCAGAGGAGCCTATTAACTCACAGTGTGTTTATTTTTGTTCTGTTGGATTTAGTGAAAGAAAAACATATACAGTAGGCCTACTTATATTTGAATTTTAAATAAAGAGAAAATATTCTTTTAATATAAATATGTCTCTAATAAATCTTGAGTATGGCAAGATAGCTCAATGGGTAAAGGTACTGGTTGAAAAGCCTCACAACCTTAGTTCAAAATTTAGAACCCCAGGTTCCCCTGGGGCACAGCCAGTAGAGGTGAGCTGCACTCTGTCCTCTGAGCCCCAACATCCGCATTCCCAAGGAGGCCTGCAAGGCCTCAGGAACATCCAGGCTAGAAAACCCCACCACGCCCCACCAGTCCCCTTCCTGCCAAGTTCCCTTGAGGCACAGGCAGCGGAGGTAGACTGCACATTTTGTTCTCCTAAGCCTTATTACCCACATCCCTGAGGAGATCTGTAGGCCCCTAGGAACTTCCAGGCTAAACACCCTCACCCTGCCCTGCCCCAGCAGACTCCTTCCTGCTAGGTTCCCCTCAGGCACAGGCAGCAGAGGTGAGCTATATACTGTCCTCCAAGCCCCATTACGAAGATTACTGAGGAGACCCGCAGGACCCCAGGAACAGCCATGCCTGCCTGGCCCGAGGAATTTCCAGGTTAGACACCCCCAGTCTGCCACGCCAATCCCTTATCTTCAGGGTTCACCTAGGGCTAGCAGAGGTGAGCAGCAGGCTATTCCCTGAGCCCCATTATTAGACCCAAGGCTCCAAAGGTCTCTTGAGGAGTTCTGCCATCATCAGGAACCCCTAACCAACACCAGAGACAGCCAGAGAGCTAAAGGCCAGAGCAAAAACACAATCAGCAAGGGCCACGGCAACATGGCACCACCACAGCCTACTACAACCAGCCCTGGATACCCTAACACAGCCAAAGCACAAGAAGATGACCTTAAATCCAACCTTATAAAGATGATAGAGGCCTTTATAGGGGAAATGAATAAATCCCTTAGAGATATACAGGAAAATACAATCAAGCAAGTGAAGGAAATGAATAAAATGGTTCAAGACCTGAAAATGAAACTAGAAGTGATAAAGAAAACAGAAACAGGGAATTCTGGAAATGGAAAAACCTACAAAAGATGGATGAGAGAATCTCAGGCTTAGAAGACAATTGAAGAAATAGGTAAATCGGTCAACAAAATTGTTAAACTAAAAAGTTCCTGATATAAAACACCTCAGAAATCAGGGACAGTATGAAAAGGTGGGATCTAAGAATAATAAGAATAAAAGAATGAGAAGAACCTCAGCTCCAAGGCCCAGAAAATAGTTTCAACAAAATCATAGAAGAAAACTAAAGAAGGGATGCCTATAAACATACAAGAAGCCTACAGAACTCCAAATAGACTGGATCAGAAAAGAAAATTCTTCTGCCACATAATAATCAAAACACTTAATGTACAAAGCAAGAAAGAATACTAAAACCGGCAAGAGAAAAAGGCCATGTAATATATAAAGGCAGATCTATTGAAATTACACCCAACTTCTCAACAGACACTGTAAAAGCCAGGAGGGCTTGGGAAAACCCTAAGAGACCACAGATGTCAGCCCAGACTGCTATGCCCAGAAAAACTAATCATTGTAGATGGAGAAAACAAGATATTTGTGACAAATCCAAATTTAAATAGTATCTATGCACAAATACAGCCCTACAGAAGATACTAGAAGGAAAACTCCAAGCCAACGGGGTTAGCTACACCCAAGAAAACACAGGAAATAAATAATTCCACAACAACAAAACAAAAAGAAGACACATACATGTGTTCATGAACACACACACACACACACACACACACACACACACACACCAAACGTACACATTTCATGAATATCTCCAATCTGACAACCATGGTAGTGCATGCCTGCAATCCCAACACTTGGGAGGTTGAGTGAGGAGAATTATGAGATACAGGCCATAATGAGATACAGGAATAAATGAGTAGTTCTAGGCTAGTCTCAAAACAAGTGGTAATTTAATAAAGATGTTTTTAATATATATATGTATTTGTTTGCTCATATGGTAGTGGGAGGGGCACATTCATGGCACAGCATGCGTGGATGTCAGAGACCAACTTGAGAATCAGATTTCTCCTTCCACCTGTGTGTTCTAAAATTTTCTCTCTGTTAATTTATTTATTTAATCACTTTACAACCTAATTGAAGCCCCCTCCCTCCTTTCTTCCCAGCCCCACCCTCACAGCTCCTCCCCCTACTCTCCCCTCTCCTTCTTCTCATAGAAGGGGAGGCCTCCATGAGTACCAACCCACCCTGATGCATCAAGTATAAGCAGGACTAAGCACATCTTCTCCCACTGAGGCAGACAAGGCAGCCTAGCTAGGAGAAAGGGATCTAAAGATAGGTAACAAAGTCAGAGACAGCCTCTACTACAATTATTAGGGGACCCACAGGATGAACAACCTGCACATGTGCTACCTATGTGTAGGGGGTCTAAGTCCAGCCTATGCAAGCTCTTTTGTTGCTGGTTCAGTCTCTGTGAGCCTCCATGGACCCAGGTTAGTTTACTCTGTAGGTCTTCTTGTGGTGTCCTTGATCCCTCCTGCTCCTTCAATCCTTTTTCCCATTCTTCCACAGGACTCCCTAAGCTCGGCCTGTTGTTTGTCTATTGGTCTCTGCACCTGTTTCCATCACCTGCTGGATGAAGCCTCTCACAAAACAGTTATGCTAGGCTCCTGTCTGCAATCATAGCAAAGTATCATTAATAGTGTCAGGTTGGTGCTCTACCATGGGGTGGGTCTCAAGTTGGGCTAGTCATTGTCTTGCCATTCCCTCAATCTCTCCTCCATCTCTATCCTTACACTTCTTGTAGGCAAGACAAATCTTGGGTCACAGGTTTTATGAGTGAGCTGGTGCTGTACTGGTAGTCCCACCTGGCTATAGCAGGTGTCAACTTCAGGTTCCATATCCCTAGCTGCTAGGAGTCTCAGCTAAGTTCACCATCATAGACTCTCAGGAGCCTCCCCTGTCCCAGAAAGGCCCCCCATCAATTTCTGTTCTCTCTACCGGTCCAGGCCCTACCTTCCTCCCCCACCTCCCCACACCTGATACTCACACCTGTTGCTCTTCCAATCCCCTCTCCCACCCAGTTCACTCCCTCAGTCTACTTCAGATTTCTACTTCTGAATAAGATTCAAGCGTCCTCCCTTGGGCCCTCCTTGGCTTCTTTGGATCTGTGAACTGTAGTATGTTTAACCCATATTTTATGGCTAATGCCCACTTATAAATGAGTACATACCATGTGTGTCTTTCTGGGTCTGGGTTACCTCACTCAGGATGACCTTTTCTACATCCATCCATTTGTCTGAAAATTGCATGGTGTCTTTGGTTTTGATAGTCGAATAGTATTCCATTGTGTAAACGTACCACAGTTTCTTTATCCATTCTTTGGTTGAGGGACATCTGGGTTATTTTCATATTCTGGCTATTATGAATAAGGCTGCTATGATCATAGTTGAGTAAGTGTCCTTGTGGTATAGTGGTACATCTTTTGGGTATATTCCCAGGAGTGGTACAGCTGGGACTTGAGGTAGAACTATTCCTAATTTTCTGAGAAAGCACCAGATGGATTTCCAAAGTGGTTGTACAAGTTTGTACTCCCAGCAGCAATGGAGAAGTGTTCCCCTTTCTCCACATCCTTGCCAGCATGTGCTGTCACTTGAGTTTTTTATCTTAGCCATTCTGACAGGTCTAAGATGGAATCTCAGAGTTGTTTTGATTTGCATTTCCCTGATGACTAAGGATGCTGAGCATTTCTTTAAGTGCTTCTTGGCCATTCGATATTCCTCTGTTGAGAATTCTGTTTAGCTTTGTACCTTATTTTTTAAATTGGGTTATTTGCTTTGTTTATATTTATTTTATGAGCTCTAGAATATCAGCAGCTCAGGCTCTAATAACAACAATTAATACAAAGGACTGCTTAAAACTGAAAAGCTTCTTAAGACAAAGGACACTGTCAATAGAAGGAAACAGCAGTCTGCAGATTGGGAAAAGATCTTCACCAACCCTATATCCAATAAAGGACTAATATCCAAAATACATAAATAACTCAAAAAATTAAACATCAATGAACAAAATATCCAATTAAAAAGTTGGGCACGGAAGTAAACAGAGAATTCTCAACAGAGAAATCTCGAGTGGCTGAGAAGCAGTTAAAGAAATGTTCAGCGTCCTTCATTATCAGGGAACTACAAATCAAAACAACGCTGAGATTCCATCTTACACCCGTCAGAATGGCTAAGATCAAAAACACAAGCGATAGCACATGCTGATGAGGATATGAAGAAAGGGGAAACCTCCTCCATTGCTGGTGGGTGTGCAAACTTCTACAACCACTTTGGAAATCTATCTGGCAATTTTTCAGAGAACTGGGAATAGCTTTACTTCAAGACCCAGCTATACCATTCCTGGTCATATACTCAAAAGATGTTCCACCATACAAGGACATTTTCTCAACTATTTTCATAGCAGCTTTACTCATAATAGACAAAATCTGCACACAACCTAGATGTCCCTCAACTGAAGAATGGATAAAGAAACTGTGGTACATTTACACAATGGAATGCTATTCATCTATCAAAACAAAAGACACCATGTAATTTTCAGGCAAAAGGATGGATCATCTGAAGTGAGGTAACCCAGACCCAGAAATACACACATGGTATGTACTTATTTTTAAGCAGCCATTAGCCATAAAGTACAGGAAAACCATGCTACAATATACAGTACCAAAGAAAATAAGTAACAAGGAGGATCCAAGGGAGGAAGTTAAAATCTCACTCAGAAGGGGTAATAGAATAGACAGAGGTAGTGGTTGAACAGAGAGAACAAGGTAGGAGAGGGGGTACAGAAAGAAATGAGGATGGAGATCAGACCCGAGGAGAGGTGGGACTGGAAGATAGAAGACCTACAGAGAACAGACAAATTGTGTGGGTGGAGGGTGCATGTCTGTAACAAGGTGCAGACCTAAGCCCAGATCAGCCTCTGGAAGGAGATGAGGGAGACTCTAGCTAAGACTCCTAGTCGCAGGGGTCATGGGGACCAAAGAGGACACCCTCTAACTATACAAGACTCCTAGAAGAGGAAAGACAACACCAAGCCACCCACAAACACTTCAACCCAAAATTTACCCTGCTTACAAGATGTGTAGGGATAAAAATAGAGCAGAAACTGAGAGAATGTCCAACCAATGCCTGGCCCAACCCGAGACCCACTCCATGGAAGAGAGCCAACCCCTGACACTATTAAGGATATTCGGCTATGCTTTCAGACAGAAGCCTAGAACAGTTATCCTCTGAGAGGCTCCACCCAGCATTGGCTCGAAACAGATACTGAGACTCACAGCCAAGCATTAGGTGAAGCATAGGGAGTCTTGTGGAAAAGTGGGGAGAACAAAAGGACATGGAAGTTTCAGGAGTGTCACAAGGAGACCAACAGAACCAACCAACCATGGCGCAGAGGGGCTTGTGGAGACTGAAGCATCAACCAAGGACCAGGCATTGAATGGACCTAGGTTTTCTATATAGATGTAGCAGATGGGCAGCTCAGGCTTCATGTGGGTCCTCTAGTAAGGTGAGCAGGGCCTGTCTCTGACCTGCACTCTGTTGCCTGCTTTTTGATCATTTCCCACTGGCAGGACTGTCTTGCCAGGCCACAGGGGAAGAGGAGCCACTGAGTCCTGATATGACTCCATGAGTTGGGGTGGGTGGGTAGAGGGGCCTTCCTTTTCTGAGGAGTAGGGGCGGGGGGATATGGGAAGATGGAGGGAGGGTGGGACTAGGAGGTGAGGATGGAGGGGCCCATGACCGGCATGTAAAGTGAATAAATAAATTAATAAAAATAATTTCTTGAGTTCTCTATATATTTTGAATATTAGTCCTCTGTCAATTGCAGGGTTGGTGAAGTTTTTCTCCCAGTCTGTAGGCTGTTGTTTTGTCCTATTCACGGTACCCTTTGCCTTGCAGAAACTTTTCAGTTTCATGAGGTTCACATTTATTAATTGTTGATCTTAGAGCCTGAGCTGTTGGTGTTCTGTTCAGGGAGTTGTCTCCTGTGCCAATGCGTTCAAGGTTCTTGCCCACTTTATCTTCTAACAGATTTAGTGTGTCTGGTGTTATGCTGAGGTCTTTAATTCACTTGGCTGTTAATTTTGTTCAGGGTGATAAATATGGACTTATTTGCATTTTCTACATGCAGACATCCAGTTAGACCAACATCAAGTTTTGAAGATGCTTTATTTTTTCCATTGTATGGATTTGGCTTCTTTGTCAAAAATCAAGTGTTCACAGATGTGTGGGTTAATTTCTGAATCTTTGATTTGATTCCATTGATCAACCTGTTTTTATCCAATGCCATGCAGTTTTTATTGCTGTTGCTCTGTATATAGCTTGAAATCAGGGATGGTGATACTTCTGGAAGATGTTTTATTGTACAGGATTGTTTTAGCTATCCTGGTTTTTTAATTTTTCCATATGAAGTTGAGGATTGATCTTTCAAGGTCTGTAAAGAATTGTGTAGGAATTTTGATAAGAATTGCATTGAATCTGTAGATTGTTTTTGGTAAGATGCCCATTTTTACTATGTTAATCCTACCAACCCATAAACATGGGAAATCTTTCCTTTTCCTTATATCTTCTCCAACTTCTTTCTTCAAGAAGACTTGAAGTTTTTGTCATAAAAGGTTTTCACTTTCTTGGTTAGAGCTTCACCAAGATATTTATATTTTTGTGGCTATTGTGAAGAGTGTTGTTTCATTAATTTCTTTTTCAGCTATCTTATCATTTGTATAAAGAAGGGCTACTGAACTTTTTAGTTAAATTTTTTAAAAACCAGCTTTAAATGCTATATTCTGTATGTCTCTGAGGTTTATTGAAGACCTTATTTATATTACCTTATCTTTCTACAGAATCATATCTCTCTGTTATACCTAAGATATATGTTCTTGTGATAAAAATAGACTAGCAGTTGATATGACCATGATTTGATCAACTAACAATTATAACTTACTTTTCCTAAACAGCCTGCAATAACACTTTTAAAGTATTGGAAGTAAACCTTGTATTATAATTGAGTTACATGGGTACAATGCCTCATATCAGAGTAGAAATATATATATTTCTTCTGTGTGTGTGAAAAATAATCTTACATTTGAATTCTACACCACTGTATCTAGAATTAAACTTATTTTCTATACCAATAAATTAAAAATAATCTTGTGAGTGACAATTGAGGCAATAAGTTGTGGAGTAGATTCACTAATCTACTTTTTGTTCTATCATCCCTATATATTTCTATATTCCCCCTTCTTTCTTTTCAACCCCTATCTCCAAACATAAGAATGAAAGATAAGGAAAGGAGAGATGTCGCTGAATCCAATCTTGTTTTCTCTCTAAATAAGACCAATAATAGCTTGTAACCAACTCCCATTGACAATAATCCTCTATAGCCCAAGAAAGCAACCAAAAACCCACCCAGTCACCCTTAAAGAAAATGAGGCATCATTCTCTTAAGGTTTCTTCAGGCTGATTTGGGATGAATAATACCATTGTAGTGTCCCAAATAAAATTGGGGAGAATGGTTAAATAAGCTAGGAATAGCATTTGTGGTCTAGTTTCTAAATGTTGAGAAATTCCAGGCCTAATTAGAGTCCTGTGTGGGACAGTCTGAAATGCTGGACCAATTGGGACTGGAAGCTTTCTTTGAAAGTGTCCTGGGAGCTGTCTTGTTCTGATGAGGAACAGCAATTGAAGAACTTGAAGCTGGAACATGAAGGATGCAGGATGTCAGTGTCCAGCAATGCTGAGAGGATTGCATCCTGTGACGTTTGATCCAAAGTCGGTGTACAGTTCTTTTGTTCTGAAAGCATATAGTTTTGCACAAGCATTATACAGTCTTAAAATTATAAGTGTATAAGGTGCGCGTGATGCACAGAACAATTAAAGCTGGTTCTCTGCTCTTTGTATGAGCAAAAAGAAAAGACATCTGTAAATCTTCATTTATGTCATATGAAGAATGGCATCTAATAATAATCCCTAGGGGTTCTGTAGCCAACAAGAAGCATTGTCTATGCCTAGACATTCATGCCTCAGCCAGTCTCAGAGCTAGTCCCATATAGTGGGATTAGCAATATAAGTTATCTGCTTGTTCTGCAGTTTAAATTCTTCACATCCCAATTGTATCCTCCTCCCTCATCCTCTCTCCCTTCCTCCCTCCCTCCCCTAGTCCTCAGAAAGAGGAGCCCTCCTCCCCTAACATCTGACCTCAGCCTATCAACTCTCATCTGTACTACCTGTAACCTCTTCCTCTGTAGCCTGTCAAGGCCGCCCTGCCAAGGGCAAGTGATCTAAGTTCAGTGGCCAGAGTGCACGTCCGAAATAGTCCCTGCTCTCCATATTTTGGGATCCACAAGGATATTCCTCTGTTGAGAATTCTCTACTTAGTTCTGTACCCCGGGTTTTAATTGGATTATTTGGCTTGGTGGTGTTTGATTTCTTGAGTTCTTTATAAATTTTGGATATTAGCCCTTTGTCACATGTAGGGTTGATGAAGATCTTTTCCTAGTCTGTGGGCTGTCACTTTGTTCTGTTGACAGTGTCCTTTGACTTATAGAAGTTTTTCAGGTCCCATTTATTAATGGTTGATCTTAGAGTCTGGGTTCTGTCGGTGTTCTGTTCAGGAAGTTGTCCCCTGTGCCAGTGAGCTCAAGGCTTTCCCCCACTTTTTCTTCTAACAGATTTAGTGTGTCTGGTTTTATGTTGAGATCTTTAATAGTTTTGGACTTCAGTTTTGTGCAGGGTGATAGATATGGATTATTTTTACTTTTCTACATGTGGCCATCCAATTAGACCATCCAGCACCATTTGTTGAACATGCTATGTTTTTTTCCATTCTATAGGCCTTCTTGATATGATATGCTTATCTTCTCTGTGACCTGGTTGGGCTAGGCTGGTAAGCCGGTGGCCTGCGGAGAGAGTTTATAGCTCAAAGCTGCTCATGAAACTGCAGCTAACGTGGGCTGTGGCCTGCACAGGTCTCTGCTCTGTGTCGGCTCTGTGACCTAGGTGGATCAGGCCAATAGGCTGTAGGTGGGCAGGGTCAGATCAGAGCCAGAAGTTGCTCACAGGATTGCAGCTAATGAGGACTGTGGTCCCAACAGGTCTCTCCTCAGCCTCTTTGTTTTGTGTCTTAGCTGGGTTAGAGCAGTATGCTTCAGGTGGGTGGGCAGAGACAGACCAAGGCCCCAAAGTTGCTGTAGGATGGCAGCTAATGCAGATTGTGGCCAGTGCCTGGATTCAGCTCTGCTGGTATGTTCCTTGTTACAGATGGGCCCGGCCGGTAAGCAGCGAGGAGGGTTGTGAGAAATCAGAACTCAAGCTGCTCAGAAGCTCCACAGACCCTCTTGAGATGGCAGGGGTCTGCTTGTTTGCTCTGTGGCCCAGCTGGGCTAGGCCTGCAAGCAGCTTTAGGGCTGAGAGAGAGAGAGATCAGAGCTCAAAGGTGCTTGGGTGCCCTGCATTCTTTGTAAAGAGGCAGCTAATGTGGACTGTGTCCAGTGCCAGGACTCAGTTCTGCCTGTCTGCTCCCCGTCCAGGATCTGGCAAGCAGTAGAAAGGCGATTAGGGTATAGATATCCCACCATCCGTCCCCAAATGGCTACTAATGTGGACTGTCCCCCCAGGATTTTTCTGTGGGTTATCTGGGTGGTCAGGGGTCAGACCCAGCTGTGCCCCACGTAATATGGATCCCTTTCACCTGATAATCAGCAGTACTGGTGTTTTGTAGCTCTCAGTTTGGTCTTTAGGTCCTGTGCCATCCTAGTTTTTCTGCTAATGAGACACAGTGTGCAATCTGTGTCACTGTCTTGGACCCCCTCTGTAGAATACTTTTCATTCGTGCTTATGTACCTACTGAGTACTCTAAAAAGGGAGAGACTTGGCTTATCTGCTTTTCTCTCCCACGGGGCCTGGTGTATATTTGCTGCAGACCAAATGTGATCACTGTGTTAATAAAAACATGTTGTTAGACTAACAAGGTACTGCACCGTTTAGTATTCGGTTAACAAGAGTTATCCTGCAATTTGAACTCTTTTTTTTTCTCTTTTTTTTTTTATTAATTTATTCTTGTTACATCTCAATGTTTATCCCATCCCTTGTATCCTCCCATTCCTCCCTCCCTCCCTCCCATTTTCCCATTATTCCCCTCCCCTATGACTGTTCCTGAGGGGGATTACCTCCCCCTGTATATTCTCATAGGGTATCAAGTCTCTTCTTGGCAACCTGCTGTCCTTCCTCTGAGTGCCACCAGGTCTCCCCCTCCAGGGGACATGGTCAAATGTGAGGCACCAGAGTACGTGAGAAAGTCATATCACACTCTCCACTCAACTGTGGAGAATATTCTGACCATTGGCTAGATCTGGGTAGGGGTTTAAAGTTTACCGCCTGCATTGTCCTGCAATTTGAACTCTTATGGGTTAATTTTAATGTGCAGCTTATAATTCAAGGTGGTTTATCATCCAAGCAACAGGCTAACACAGCAGATTCCAAATTTGGAAAAGAAATGAGACTTATACAATCTCTGAAAGTTTTTAAGCCCCGAGGCCGTGCACAGAGTTTGAACAAACAAGACCAGCTTCCCTCCCCTGCCGCTCCGGTATTACCAAATCTTTCCCTTTTCCACCCCACACTGCGCTCTATAAAAGCCGAGCGCCTAGCAGCGCTTCACAGTCACGGAAAGAGCCGAAGTCAGAGCGCGCCTCTGACGCCTGGCTGCCCGTGGGGCTCTCGGGCTCTTCCGGACAACCCCGAATTGCTCTCGGAAGAGGAGGGTGCTTCACCCCCACGCTGCGCCCTCTGGCTGCCAAGCGGCGGCGAAGGAAGGCGCTTCGACGTCGACGGAGACTGGAGCGACATTTAAAGAGGCAGCAGAGGTGCCCGGAGTCCAGCTTCTTCTTGTGGGAGGACTCTGACCCTTCCTCGCCCTAGGAAGAGTAGACGGCCGCGCCGCGGAGCAGGTGAGCAGCGGGCTGGGGTCCGGGCAGAAGGAGCCAGCCTGCCCCTTCCGTGCCCTGGCCGCGCCTACGTTTGCATTCGCCTCGCTTGAACCAGGAAGCGGCCGAATCCGGGGCTCAGCTCCCAGGCTCTTTCTTTGTGTGGGCCCGGGAGCGCTAGGGGAAGAACCGGGAGGGCTAGGCGTGGTTCCCGTCGCTTGCCCGACCCGGAGCCGCCGGTACCCTTGGATAGGCCTCCGGGCGTGGGGGACCACACCAAGCTAGCCGCTTGGTTTGCCCCTTTTCCATTCTGCCGGCTTGTGGGGGCGGGAGGGGGTCCTTTCTCCATCTACCTCCTAGCTAGATTAGACTAAGCTTTACTAAGGGGCCCATCTTTCTCTTTAGTCCCCAGCTTCCGACACAATAATACGTACCGTTTCGCCTGCCCTCCTACACTGTACCCTGCAGATCGAGGCCTTGTACTTTCTCCAGTACCCCTCAATCCTCCCGCCGTCGTTGTACTGTTTGCACCTCCATCTCTATTTGCAAGAGGTTAGCTTTTCACGTGAATTGAATTACAAACTCCATTACATCTAAGTTCAAAGCAAAAAGAGGGAGATAGGGAGGTGGTAAGAGAGAGATAGTGTTCGGCAGCTGCTGTGAACATTGTTGGTTTGTTTCACTCTCTGGCCTGTGGCTTTTTTCTCTTCCCTACTTTCATCTGCCCACAGCCGAAGATTGTCACACAATGGAGTGTGGGATGGCTTTTCCATAGTTAGGTCGCAGGTCTCTGGGGAGGAAAGGTTTGAGACCCACTTGGGTTGATCATGGGCCAACAGTGACTAGCAGGATACCTTTTTAAATAGAAAAGAAAAAAGAAAGAAAAGAAAAGAAACCAAGTCTCCATGTCACCTGAACACCTACCTTTGAAACATCCCCACATTGGAAAAAAATATTTGCAAATGATAAAAATCATGTGACCATATACTGAAAACTCTCCACCTAAAAGTGGTTTCTGTTGAAATCTTCGTATTTTGGATTGTTGGCAAAATGTCCAAAGGTCACACGTGTGATGAGTGTCTTTATGGTTCCCTGCAATTCCTTGGTGCTGTTGAAATGGAACAGCTAACCTGTTTTTTTAATCCTTTTAGGCATTTGTCCATAGTATGTTCTTAAGTTATGATGTTGAATTTTTTTTTAAATACAGAGATTCTCTGCCTCCCACGTGTGTGTGTTTGTGTGTATATTGTAAGTTCTGTGACAGTAACATTCCTCAGTAACTTTTAAAGAAGGAAAGCATATTACTGGTAAAAATAATTCTTTATCAAGTATACTTAGCAAGTAATGGTTAATGTATAATATTTGTATATAACATGTTTTGTGCTTATAAATGTTTTGATATATACATATGGGCTTTTTTACACTCTGCACTGTTACCTAGATATCTTCTGTGAAAGGCAAAAAGAAAGTGTTTTGTCACACAACAGAGACACTTTCTACCACCTGTGTAGTAAGGCCATTTTGCCCCAATAAGTTGCTGTTCTCATTTTCACTAACTGAAAGAAAGAAATTCTTACCCTAATGCTCATAATTTTCCCAAGACAATATGTTTGCAGTTTTTATGTAAATAAGCACTAAAACGGAATGCCTTTCCTTTTCCATTTTCCTGTTTCTTCACCAGAGTATGTGCTGACTTCACTTGGTGCCCTGTTTAATGCTGCGCCTCTGGAAAGTGTAAGGGGAGCATAAAGGGCAAGGAGGAGGTCAAGAAAACATGGGAAGTTATGAGGTTATAATTGTTAGTGTTTGTAATTGTCCTTGGCTGTGAGACTTACCTTTTGAATATGATCTTACTAATAAGATTAGCTGAGATTGAAGAGTCTGCATTTCAGACTTAATATTAAACACACTAAAACTGTTGTGGCATTTAAGTCATTTGTTTGCAGGAGTAATTTGTGTACTTTATGATGAAGGTTTTTCTTAAAATTACAAATTAATTCTTACCTCTTGAGGAAAAATAAAATAAAGTTGGGACTAAGAAAGTGGTGATTGGTGGGACTGCATTTTCCTGAATTTCAAAGGAAGATGACCAAGGAGATTATTATTCAGATCTGTACAGCAACTTGAAACTTTCTTGTCTTTCTCAAAGTCATAAAATTTGACCTCTGGTCCAAAACTAGTAGTGTACATAAGCAGCATATTTAAAAGTCAAGATACTGGGCCAGACTTTGATTAAAATTTAAGTAAACTGTTTGATACTTCTGTGCCTTACATTCTGAAATAGTCAAGTACTTTTGGTTTTTTTTTTTTTTCCTCCCTGTCCCTCATTCCCCTCCTCTCTTTCCCTTTATAGGCATGGAGAGTAGAAAACTGATTTCTGCTACAGACATTCAATACTCTGGGAGTCTGCTGAACTCCTTGAATGAACAGCGAGGCCATGGACTCTTCTGTGATGTCACTGTTATTGTGGAAGACCGAAAATTCCGGGCCCATAAGAACATCCTTTCAGCCTCGAGTACATACTTCCATCAACTCTTCTCAGTTGCTGGGCAAGTTGTTGAACTGAGCTTTATAAGAGCTGAGATTTTTGCCGAAATTCTGAATTATATGTACAGCTCTAAAGTTGTCCGTGTTAGAGCAGATTTGCTTGACGAGTTAATTAAATCGGGGCAGTTGCTAGGAGTGAAATTTATAGCAGAGCTTGGTGTCCCTCTGTCACAGGTTAAAAACATATCACAGGATGGTACTGCTGAGACCTTACCTCCTGATTCTAGTGACAAAAACCTTGACATTGAAAAATCAAAGGATGAAGCCCAAGATAACGGATCAACGGTGATGCCCATTATAACAGAATCTTTTTCACTATCTGCTGAAGATTATGAAATGAAAAAGATCATCGTTACTGATTCTGATGACGATGATGATGTTATCTTCTGCTCCGAGATTCTGCCTGCAAAGGAGGATTTGCCAAGCAACAACACAGTGACACAGGTCCAGCCAAACCCAGCCCCTGTTGCTATTTCGGAAGTGACACCTTGTCCTAGCAACAACTCGCCCCCTTTAACAAGCATCACACCTACTCAGAAGCTTCTCGCTCCTGTGAATCAGGCAACTCTTAGCCAAACACAAGGAAGTGAAGAACTGCTGGTGTCTTCAGCCTCAACCCATCTGACTCCTAACATTATTTTGTTAAATCAGGCTCCACTTCCTGCACCACCGAGTGTCAGTTCTTCGCTTCCAAATCATATGTCCTCTTCAATCAGTTTACTTGTACAGAATCAGCAGACACCCAACAGTGCTGTTTTAACAGGAAACAAAGAAGAGGAAGAAATTATAGATGATGACGATGTCACCATTAGCTCCAGTCCAGACTCAGCAGTCAGTAATACGTCTTTGGTCCCACAGACTGATCCCTCCAAAAATACCACTTTTGATGGATCATTGACACAGAAGATGCAGATTCCTATACTTCTTCAAGAGCCACCTTCCAATTCTTTAAAAATTTCAGATGTAATTACTACAAACACAAGTGATCCAGGTTTAGGATCAAAACACGTAATGGAAGGTCAGAAGATCATTACATTAGATACAGCTACTGAGATTGAAGGCTTGTCAACTGGTTGCAAGGTCTATGCAAATATTGGCGAAGATACTTATGATATAGTGATCCCTGTCAAAGATGACCCTGACAAAGGGGAAGCCAAACTTGAGACTGAGCCGCCGAAGACATCTGGCAGTGAGCCAGCAAACAAGCGCATGAAGGTAAAACATGACGATCACTATGAGTTGATGGTAGATGGAAAAGTCTATTACATCTGCATTGTGTGCAAAAGGTCATATGTCTGTCTTACAAGCTTGCGAAGACATTTTAACATCCACTCTTGGGAGAAGAAGTACCCATGTCGTTACTGCGAGAAGGTATTTCCACTTGCAGAGTATCGCACAAAGCATGAAATCCATCACACAGGGGAGCGAAGGTATCAGTGTTTAGCATGTGGCAAATCTTTCATCAACTATCAGTTTATGTCTTCACACATCAAGTCGGTTCATAGTCAAGATCCTTCTGGGGACTCAAAGCTGTATCGCTTACATCCATGCAAGTCTTTACAGATCAGACAGTATGCGTACCTTTCCAATAGGTCAAAGCCTGTCACAAAGGATGATGCTATTGGGTATAAGGCTGACACTGGAAAAGAGCCTCCAGTAGGGACCACATCTACTCCTCAAAACAAGTCAATGAGCTGGGAAGATATTTTTATTCAGCAAGAAAATGATTCCATGTTTAAGCAGAATGTAACTGATGGCAGTACTGAGTTTGAATTTATAATACCAGAGTCTTATTGAACTCTTGAAACAGCAGGAAGTTTGGGTTGAATTAAGGGGCAGGGATTTCAGAAGACCGATAAAAACAATTCAAGGTGAAGACGTCAATTTGAACTGCCACTTCATCTGAAAGTAGTCTAGTTGCATTGTTAATTTTTAGAAACAATTTTTCCCTAAAAGTTTGAGTAGAGATTGAACACCCCCTGAAGTATCTGTATAGTTTAGCTTTCAGCACATTTAAAAGAGATGCATCTTTAAAGGTACAGGGAGATAGTTTTCTGAATAGAATTTGAAGCAGTCTCCATGGTCTTTGAGAATTACTGGAGTGACTAATATACATTAGTACAGCTTATAACGGTCCTCTTCCATGTTAGCACTTTACTGCTGATTTTTTCAATTTTCTTAATGTTAAGACTAAGTGTGTTATGTCTTGTATATGACATAAAAGGTAACAAGTTTCCAAAAATTGTTATAGTAAATTTCAGAATAAGGCCTCATTTGGTAGTTTATTCTGTCAGTCCAAATGGGAGATCAGCCTCCTGCCTCCCTCTTACCATTGAACACCATGCAAACAAGTCTCTTCTATGAAGAATGAGTTAGTTTTAGCTAACTGGGATTGACCATTGCTTTTATTGCCATAGTCTGTAAAAGATTTTTGATGGCAAGGCCACTGTATACCTTTAAAATGTGATCCCTCAGCAAAAAGGAAAAAAGAGCTGGCAGCCGTGCATATAATACAGACAGGAAGTACTTTTGTGCTTTACTTTTCAGTTGTTAATTGATAGCAGCAGGCAGTTGAATGGAGATTTACTTTTTGTAAATCATGGTTTCAAAATGGTCCCACAAAACACTGTGAATTTAATATCCAAAAGCCACCAACTGCATCTTCATATATAATGCTAGTAACTGTCGAGGCTCCATAGGTGGGGCACGTGTATTTTGGGTGGGAAGCTGCTGGCACACATTTTTAAATGCTCATGTTAGAATCTCGACTAAGAAGTTTTGATTTTAAGTAGTTTCAGTGGCAATCTAATATCATTGTCCTTTCAACACGTCTTTTAGGCTTTTTAACCCCTTAAAGTAATTCCAATCCATGCACAAACTGCTGCTACATTATAGCAGAAACTGCATATGGAATACTGCAGGTATGTTGGTTCCTGTTTATTTTGACAATAATACCAGCTTTCTTCTTTTTAAGGTGGCACATATTTAAACACTTAGAAGAATTTAAAATTTGCCCAAGAGCTAGTAATAAAAGGAAGCAGGTTGGAACAGATGTATAGCTTAGCATATATAACAAATTTAACACAGTTCTGTAAAAACTGAACATAATTTTTTGCAATGAAAAAATAATAGATACTGAAAATGGTTCTTGTTGGATAGTTATTAGTCATTTGTGACCTTGCTTATATATTTCCTAGTTCAGCATAGGTATTTTCATCCTCCCTACCGTGTATTTTTTAATTGTCTATTTCTTGACTTTGAATTTAAAGCTTTAATCATACTTCCTCATGGATAGGTCATTCTTCTGGTGGTAAACTAAGTGTGAAGATAAATGTTTAAGTGTTTCTTAAGTTGGTAGCTGAGGGTAACATGAATCAGTAATTGCAATAATACAAAGAAAAAGGATAGCTCCCGTTTCCCGAGAAGTAGATTGCTGTACATGGATGTTTCTTTCTGGTCAGCTTAGGCCTTCAAACCCTCACAGACTAATGCTTAGAAAACTTAAAATCCCCCTTTGACTCCAGACTCTGATCTCTGATCACAATATCCATTCCTTTTCTCTGTAGATATTGATGACACTGCTTTTTGAGTATAAAGTATGTTTTAAAATGTTCTCAGTTGAAATTTGAGTTTTCTTGAATGCAGTCTCAGCAGTTAGACATAATTACTTCTACAAGTGTGAGCAGTAGTAATGTTTCTGTCTTGACTGCTACATAAATTAGTTTGTTACAGTAAAGCTTGGCAGTTCCTATAAGCCAGTTATGACAAACTGGGAGTTGTATAATGAAAGAGTATCCGTTCTGAATGGCAGTGGTGAGAGTACCCACCATTGCTGTTGTGCTCTGTAAGTTTCCATTAAGAACTTATAAACTTTGTGCCTACTGAAAGTAGCTTCTGGAGTTTGCAGGGAAGAGGCGAACTAGAAAGTTACATTGTAATTTTGCCAGGAAGACGCTGACTTAAACATATTTTGGGGGTCTTAAAAAAAGATAAGTTTTCACATCCCAAGTTCAGAGTTTTTGTGAAATACTCCTTTGGACAAATACTCTTTCCTCCTGGCCATTATTACATTGGAGGTTTGTAGCAAGATGCAATATAAAACCTACTTGAAGATTTTTTTTACTTTTTACTTAGCTTTCTGACTACTGAGTTTTTTTATTTTTCTTTCAAGTTGGCTTCAATCTTGCTCAAATGCTAAATTACTTGTAGCTATTTTGGGTAGAACCTGTTTGGTTCTAAATAGTTTAAAGTTAATTTAATAGTAAATTAGTTTAAAGAACAGGCCAACATGTTTTAAAGGATATAACACTCTTGCAAGATTAAGGTATTTTGGTGGTCTCTACCTTCCATACATAGTCACTGAAGAATTTGTTCCATTGGTCTAAAAAGATAAAAACAAATGAACCCTGATCTAGGCATTTAAAAGTGTTATAGTACATGTACTTTGAGGAATTACATGTAAATTCCACAGCACTGGCTCCCTTACCTCTGTTAGTCATCTGAGACCTTGTTCATTTCCCCAAATACTGTAATTTTCATATTTGTACAATCATGACATAAGTTCTGCTTTCCATTAACCATTACCTGATATTAGTTCATAGAGTTTCATATGGCAAAATAAAACGTATTCATTCTAATTTTTGAGTGACTTCTTACAAGATTGTTGTATTGTTTTTCTGGGGTTTTTTCCACAGCAGGAGAGAAGCTGTATTTCAGATGGCAGCATAGCAGAAATTGTCATTAGAGTTTGTGTATTAGCTAAGCATGTACCATTGTTTCTTGAACCATTGTAATTAAAAGTAAGTTGACATTGCCTGTTTTAGAGTACCTGGTGTACTTTTGTACATACCATGAGAATGCCTCTAAGTGAAGATGGAGGAGGATAATTTTATTAATTTGAAACATCACAAAAGCTGTCTGGGTTTCCAACATGGCAGTGATACAGATTTTAAGCAACCTCTAGTTAATACAGGTTCTGAATTAGTATTTTAATATTTCATGCCCAGTTCAATACTTTAAAGCAGAATTAGGAAGAAAGCATAAATGTTATAAAATGCAGTCAAGATACATCGGAAATACAAATTCCTTCATTACAGCAAATGTCTTACAGAAGAGTGAAGCAGCAAATATTAATTTTTCCTAAGGTAGCGTGCATTTTTATAATTTAATGTAATTTTAAAAAGCTGCTGAAATTAAGTGTTACAAAATCTATACTGTTTCAAGTTATTTTGTAAAGTAAGAAAAATACATAGAAATGAGTCATAGAATCTTAACACTTTAAGAAATGTGATCATTGAAGATATACGTTGTAATGGTGCCTTTAAAAATATACACGTTCACTAAAGCAAGGTAAAGTGTAAATGACAAAAAAAAAACGTGTTTGATATTACAAGTTGGTATTTTATAATAAGTCAATTGATTAGTAGTCCTTTTTGAAATCCAATAGAATTTTCATATATTCGGAACTGTAAAAATAACCATAATTGTATACAACATAAAAGTATTGTATTCTTTTGGATTTGAAATCTGAATAAGACAAAATGATGCTGAAGGTTAAAGTGAATACTTTGCAAACCTTTCCTGTGACTAGTGAGTGCACTTGGTGTGCCTTGATGGTTCTAGATGACCAGGTGTCTACAAGGTAAATGGGAGCACCAGCATTTGTCTGCTACCTCTCACCATCAAAGATGGGAGGCAGCGAAATGGGCTGGAAATGTTTCCAGTGTGTGTTCTGTATTTGCAGAACTGTCTAATTAGGCGTCCTCTGTAGCTCCTGTACTTTTACAAAATACAAGTGTAGGACTATCAATCTTTTAAACCAGTCCTCAGGATAAAATAAAATTCCAGTGAAGGTGTTCATGCTGGAGTGAAGGCATGGGTGCCAAAGTGTTTTTAACTCAACAGCTTGATAGTTTAAAGCTCTTTATAATAAAAAACAACCATGTAACTACCGCAATGTGCCAGATGGATTTTAAATGTGTAACACTGCAGAATTTGTCTAGTTGGCTATATTTTAGGTCTTGGAGACTTGAAATGGCATTGTAACACTTTCATAATCCTGAATTGAATGTTGTCACAATTGATCTCAACAAAAAAGAGGGACCAATAAGAGCAGTGACGTTAAAGTACAGATGAGTTTTCAGGGGATAAGGTGCAGGATCGTGCGGTTTGCTGGGTTAAAGCACAATAATATCTGAAGATTAAATAGTCACAAAGATAAGTAACAATTCATACCATGACCCAATCTAATCTAGCAGTTTTAAACTCTGAATTTCAACTGTGAGATTTAAATCTCCAGTAGCAAATGTGTTTTGTAGTAATGCAACATATAGTAGGAACACTGTCTCCTAAGTTGTCAGATGTATACTGAGAGCTACTGAAAACAGCACACATGTTGCTCTGTATTTCAGTGCCTTTGGATCAGCCAGTCCCGTTCTCCCACCACGCAAGATGAGGGACTATTGCACTTTTCCCCTTAGGAGGTACCAGTAACAAAAGCTAAGCTGAATGATCACAACAGCCATTTTTACAAGACTCAGAAGACCAGAGTAAAGATATGGGCAGCTTTTTTCAATATCCAGACAGATGCAAGCAAAAATCTTAGCCAGAACTTTCTGTATTGGGACTACTGTGTAGCCCAGTCAGCTAGGAAATTATCCTAATGGTGACATTAATGATAGAGAAGATAGAGCCTATAGACCAGGTGATCCAACCAAGGTGCTATCGTAGCCATCTGCCAAGGGCCTGAGGACAACAGTCCTTCACATAAAGTGAAACCGATGGCGCCACTTGTACTGTAGAAAGGTGGAGCATCAGGAAATGCAGATCTGAACATGACACGTATCTTGCAGGACTGGCTCCCCAGCCCTGCTTAGAGAGTGAACTTCCTGTCTTGGAAGTAGTGGGTCTGGCCCAGCCAATCCTGCCCTTTGCTGATAATGAATAAGCTTCATCCCTATCTTTCCCTAGCCTGCCAAGCTGTTGAAAAACTTGATGCATAAGAGTCACACTTTAGATGTTGTACCCTACACACTTCCACTAAAGCAGAAATACAAAAGCCACAATAATCTGAATAGCCGACAGGCACTCCTCTTTAAGGACTGTAAGGTGGTGGCTTTTCAAAAGGCGGGTAGTAGGGTGGAGAATAACGGGGCGGTGCGCTGGAGGACCACATGTAGCTGGGTGAAGGAGAGGCAGACTGAGGCTCCGGCTCATCAGAGAGTCCAGAGGGAGGAGAGGATGGAAAGACGCTGGAATTCTGTGTAATGAAGAGAAAACAACAGCTTAGGCAGTGAGTTTGCAG
Organism: Acomys russatus; assembly: GCF_903995435.1. NCBI lineage: Eukaryota > Metazoa > Chordata > Mammalia > Rodentia > Muridae > Acomys > Acomys russatus. The sequence continues at coordinate 94,006,117 of NC_067169.1, forward strand.
TTGCTTCAACAATCTGTTCCTGTTTAGAAAAATAGCTCTTAAATCTTATAGGGTCAGTAAGGGACATGAACAGCCCCACACTGAGCCGCTCAGGCTGAAAACTTCACTGGGGACCGTCCCTCCTCCCCCTTTTAACTCTTTACATCTGGACAATTACTCAATTCTGTTGTTTCTGCTGTGTGGCCTCTTTGGAGCTATTGCTCCGTTTTCTGCGTGTGGCATTCAACCCATCAGTACCTGTCTTCCAAGCTATGGTTTAAGCATTACAGCTAGTTTTTCACCAAGTCTGGGCTTTAAGAATGTTCAATGAGGTTAAGTAATTGATCCTGAGGAAAAACTTATCTGTAAGACTATATTATTGGGAAGTCCAGGGGTCAGGGGCCCATGTCACAGATGAAAACCGAGGTCACACAAATCAAGTGGTTGGTTTAGCTCCCAAGCTGTGAAGTCCTGTTCCATATGAGCTACCATCCTTTTGACTACCCCCACTCAACGTAGACAAAAAACAGTGATTAGCAAAGGCATGGGGGAGGGTGAGAAAACCAATGATAAGAATGGGGAGCAATGTACCAGTTTGCTGAGAGGCTGAGGATTCAGTTTTACTTTTTTGTTGTCTAACTTTGGGAAAGGAGAAGATACGGATTTTTAAAATCAACCTCTTGAGATGTGAAAAGTATAATATTAAGTGAAGTGTCCCAAACTCAGAAAGACAAAACCTCATATGCTCTCTCATATGTGGATACTAACCTGTAAGGCAGGGCAGTTAAAGTATGGATAAAGCTTGAAAAATAGGAGACCAAGAGGGGATAAAAATAGGTGGCAAGGATGGAGGTGAAGACAGAAAGACACATAGACCATGAAAAAGGAAAGAGGTGGGCAAGATGTAGGGGTACCGGAGATAGCAGAGGTTGGGGACCTGAGGAGGGAGGAGAGTCAGTATGTCTGTCTCTTCCATGTAATTTGCTTTTAAGGGAACTGACTTCTAAGAGGGGAAGGCATGACACAGCTAGCTGTCAACAGCTCGAATTCATGGGCTCAACCTGAAGTGTGCCTGTGACTGAGCAAGAGATCTCAATACAGTTAATGAATCGTTTTATGCCCATTGTTTTATCCTTAATTGAGACTTGATATACCATTAGATGAGTGAGCATTAGCTAAGTAAGAAAATAGCCCTCATTACTTAGTAAAAACTCAGTACTTAAAAACTACATTAAAAATAATCAGTGAAGCCGGGCGTGGTGGTGCATGCCTTTAATCCCAGCACTCGGGAGGCAGAGGCAAGTGGATCGATGTGAGTTCAAAGCCAGCCTGGTCTACAAAGGGAGTCAAGGACAGCTAAGATAGCATAGAGAAACCCTGTCTCAAAAAACAAACAAGCAAGCAAACAAAAACAGTGAATTGCCATATTAAGAATTATTTGCTCTCTCTTCTCTGGCCTTTGCCCACCCATAACCCCCAGAGTGTCCCTGCTCAGGAAGAATCTTTTTCTGTTTTTCACTGATCCATTCCCCAGAGCAGAACAGTGCTTAGAAAGTAGTAAATGCTCAATAAATCTTGAATTATTGGCTGTTACTTCAAGAGAATATATTGGGTGACTTTGCCATAACTTTTAAAAAATATATTTTATTAATTTATTCATATTACATATTAATTGTTATCCTATCCCTTGTATCCTCCTACTCCTCCCTCCCTCCCTCCCATTTTCCCCTTACTCCCCTCCCCTATGACTGTGACTGAGGGGGACTTCCTCCCCCTGTATATGCTCATAGGGTATCAAGTCTCTTCTTGGTAGCCTGCTATCCTTCTTCTGAGTGCCACCAGGTCTCCCCCTCCAGGGGACATGGTCAAATATGGGGCACCAGAGTTCGTGTGAAAGTCAGACCCCACTCTCCACTCAACTGTGAAGAATGTCCTGTCCATTGGGTAGATCTGGGTAGGGGTTCGAAGTTTACTGCATGTATTGTCCTTGGCTGGTGCAGAAGATGCTCCAGCACACAAGAAGATTTGCTCAACCATGTTCATAGCAGCCTTATTCATAATAGCCAGAACATGGAAACAGCCTAAATGTCCCTCAGTAGAAGAATGGATAAAGAAACTTTGGTACATTTACACTATGGAATACTACTCAGCTATTAAAAAGAAGGAATTCCCGAAATTTGTGGACAAATGGATTGAACTAGAAATGATCATAATGAGTGAGTTAACCCAGAAGCAGAAAGAGTCAAATGGTATATACTCACTTATATCTGGACACTAGCCCAAGGGGCATGTTCCATGAATGTGGGACAGAGGGGAGGACATCCTATTGGGACTCTAGGTGAGAGAAGCGTGGGAGAATGGCAAAATAGAAGGATCCAGAGGGTCCTAGAAACCTACGAGAAGGACATTATGATGGGCAAATCTGGGCCCAGGGGTCCTGCTCAAACTTTGTCATAACTTTTAAAAATAAAATCTAATTTCAGGGTCTCCAGTCATACTAGAGCAAGGTTAAGATGAGGTTTGACACACGGAGGGAACTACAGGGACAGTAAAAGGAAATCCATTCCAGGTCTCGGAAAGAACAAATAGCGTCAGCACACAGAATAGAAGAGCTGCGGGTATTCTAGTCTATCTGGGCTCCATGAGTATCTGATTTGGGGGGACGTTGTTGGGAGTGTTTTGTTTTGTTTTTACAGCCATTTACACTAACTTTTCTCAAGAGTTCAAGCGCCATTTCAACGTGGAGGTAAGGTGGAGGGGGGGTCACACTGTGTTGGTCTAGCTGGTCTTTGAGTAGGTCACATCATTTGTCCTCGAGCCACCCCTGGCATGAGGCTTCACAGAGCGTGCGCCTAGTTGGCAGAGTCCCATCCCCATGGCTGCCCTCTATACTCCTGAGAAGTCAAAATCTCAATTTCTAGGACCTGGAGGAGACACTAAAGTATCTGCAACGCATAATGTTAGGAGTGAGAAGAGAGTAGCCACCATCCTCTCCCTCCTTCTCCACCATACCAATTTTTTGAGTCTAAGAAAGACTGGACCAGAGCACTTGGAGAACCTTTAAAATAAATACAACTTCAGAGAGTGGACTCAGGAAAAGCAAGGTGTTTTCCTGAGCTTAAACTGTCCCCTCCCTCCAAGAAGATATCCTTTATTGTCAGCCCAGTTGTGTGTAGTTTAATAATGGGGATATGATCAAAAAAATTGCTAGATCAATGGGCAAACTTGTTCACTTAAAGTAATATGACTATAGTGTCACCCCTGTCACTATCCTGAACTTACCACAATGATACGTACCCTCTAATCTGAGTCAAAATAACCCATTCCTAGCCTGAGTGTAGTGACACAGGCCTTTAAACTCAGGAGGTGGAGGCAGAGGAGGCGGAGGCAGAGGCAGGTGGATCTCTGTGAGCTAAACATCATCCTGGTTTAGATAGAGAGTTCCAGGCCAATCAAGACTACATAGTGAGACCAGGTCTCAAAAAAATCTACCCAGATAAATAAATAACCCCTTTCTTCCTTAAATTGCTTTTGTTAGGTATTTTATCACAATGGTAAGAAAAATAACTAATACATTCTCCTTTTCTTCTCCTTTCTTGTTGCTTTCTTCTACTAAGAATATTTCTCAGGAAAAAAGCATATTAGCAGGAAAAACTGTACTCTGATGATTAAAATTAAACTATAAGCGTTTGGAAAAGGTCATTACTTTCTATTAATATTGCAAACTTCAGAGGTATTAAAATGATAAGCATTTGAGCATCAAAAAAAAAACAAAAAAAAAAACCGCACACACACACAAACCAAACAAACAGAAATAGAATGTTTCTCTTAATCAGAAAAGTAAAACCCACAGGTCCAATAATCTCTGTCTCTGGGTATGGATGTGCCACTCTGTCCTAAATTACACTATAGGGATGGCAAGAGGCAGCAGGGCAGTTTTAGGTGTTCACAGCCACAGAAGGGAAGGACGGGTCCCTGCAGTAGAACTGAAATCAGGTGTATCCTGAGAGCCAGTCAAAGGCTCCTGTAGGTAGCAGCTGCTGTGGGTGGCAGTTGTACACTTTGATAATAACGGAGCTAGTACAACAGCATCTGTTTTCACTTCTCAGTTTCACGTTTGGTAAATATTAGAGGGGCGGGTAGCAGGGACGAGGCGATTCTCATTTCCCTCTGAGAACAAAATTGGAAATCTGAAGGATACATTTGAAGGTTCCTGGCAGAGCTAGGGAGCTAACTGGCTGCGGTCCACATACCCTTGGGGGTTGGAGAGGAAGAAGGACCACAGTACCGGAGCACAGTTTCCTAGCAACAGGCAAGCACCTTGGGAAATACTTGGTTTTGTTGCAGCTAGAGAGTTGGCTTGGTACATTTTGCTCCCTCCATCAGAGCTGAACTTGGCTACTGCATTGAGTCTCTGTACACCGCAAAGTACAAGGAGCATCTGAGTAGCCAGCCCACTGCTGGCGTAGTCAGCTCTGGCTTTCTGAGCTGCCTCTAAAGCCACCCTCTAATATACCTAAGAAAGTACATACTGTACTCTAATGGTGCTAAGGGACTACCTTCCCAACGTGAACACAGATGTCTCTCTACTCCGCACCCCCCACCCCCGCAACTGCCCCATGCCCCATAAATATTCTTGAATGTTTATACACACCACTCTTTAGGAAGTCCAAGAACCTTTTCTTTCAAACTGTGCCCTGGCACTGCCTAGTGACAACTAGTTAGAGAAGTATGTCCCAAAGGCAGAAAACTCTTGGATTTGTCATTTTTAAAAAACACTCCCCCTGCATTCTGTCCTTGAAATAAAAGGCTAAGGAAATGCAAAGAAGAGCAGATAAAAGGAAGAAGAAAATTGAGGAATAGACAAAAAAAAAAAAAAAAGGATAACAATGGGAAGAGTTGAGAGGGGAGGGGAAATGAAGAAAAAGCAGAACCGGCTTTCTGAATTCCAAGGCAACGTGTACCATCAACTCCTCCCACCTCCACAGGGTTGAGGTAATCCTCTCATTGAATGGGCTCAATTGATGAGTCATTTTTAATGGCTTCAGGGAAACATCATGTACTTTCAGGTGCCACATAAAGAATATAAGCACCACTGTTTGCATCTTTCATAGGTTAAGACTTTTGAGCTTAAACTTGGCAATTCACCAGATGGACAAGAAAAGGACAAGTCCATGAGTAAAATAGAGGAACTAACCTAGCCTTCCTGACTGGGAGGTAGGACTGGGGCCCTTCGAGGTTTTTGAGAAAACTACACTGAGTTCAATTTCAGAGCAGATGTAGGAACTGATGGCGCTGTATAGAATTTGGGCTTAGCAGAAACTGAAGGGGTCATGGGAAAGTGATTTCCAAGGGCAAGAGAAGCAGTGTTGGGGACACGAGCATGGAGGCTAAAGTCATCAGCTTTGAAGTGTGGGACGTTCATTAAAAGTGTGGACACATTGGGATGCAAATCTGAAACAGTCTGTTGGCTCACACTCAGGTCTCACAACTTCCTCAGGACCAACTGACCCAAAACAAATCCTTGCCCATTTTTGACCAGAAGAAATGTTTCCCAGCCTTCTGAACCAGATCATTATACAATGAAGGCATGATTCTGAGGCATTAAAACAAAACCTTGTGAGGGGCCGATGAGATGGCTTATCCAGTAGAAGCCCTTGCCACCAAGCTTAATGACCAGAATTTGATCCTGGGCACCCACAAAGTGGAAGGAGGAAACCAACCAACTCCCACCAGCTGTCCTCCTAGCTCTACAAGTACATCCCAGCATACATGTACACACACACACACACACACACACACACACACACACACACACACACACAAAACTAAATAAAACCACAAATCGTTCCCCTCTGTTAACGTCAGAGTAAAAAGGGAACACAAATGATCAAATCAGAGTCAACAGAGATGATCCTATTTAGAAATGAACAACATTGAGAAAGTCTTCAAATGCCTGACTATGATTGGGGTCGTTTCCAACCTGAGAGGAGCAAGTGGAAGCTCTGGCTTTCTGGGCAGACTCGCTCTCCCAGCAGCCTGACTCGCAGAGCTGGTGTGCTCTTTACTCATCTAGGGCTGCGTCCTCAGCCTGTTGGAGGTTTTAGGTCAAGACTGGTATTCCCTTCTTTGAAATTATAAGTGATTGTCCATTTGGTAATAAAAGAAAGTCAACTTACATACCAAGTTCTAGAGGAAATATTTAAAATAGTCCCTCGAAGACCTATACCATAAAACTCTAAAGTCTCTTTAATCCCAGCACTTGGGAGGTTAGGGCAGGAGGATCTCTGTGAGTTTGAGGCCAGCCTGGTCTACAGAGTGAGTTCCAGGACCAAAAATAACGACTTTTACATTTAGGAGTAAGGTATCCCACATTTTGTTTAAATACACTAAGGGAGGATAAATTAGTTGGGAGATGGCAGATTCAGTAAGTTACCATAGACTCCTGTTCAGCAGGGCCTTTGCTATGGGAAGAGGCAGAGCCCTGAGGCTTGACCCACATGGAGGAGGTATGAATCCATTTGCATCACCAGCACTCTGGGGAGGTGAGCAATGTTTACAAGCCTACACAATGTGGCCAGTTGGTCACATACTGAAGCTTCTAAAATTGTGAGCGAGAATAACCCTCAAAAGGCATGAGCCAGGACTGGAGAGATGGCTCAGAGGTTAAGAGCACTGGCTGTTCTTCCAGAGGTCCTGAGTTCAATTCCCAGCAACCACATGGTGGCTCACAGCCATCTATAATGTGATCTTGTGCCACCTTCTGGCGGGCAGGTGTACATTCAGGCAGAGCACTGTAAACATAATAAACAAATCTTAAAAAAAAAATAATAATAAAAAGGCATGAGCCTAAGGGAAGAACCAAAAATACACAAGAAGCAAGCTTCCGAGCAGTCCCTAAGTTGGGAAGTGGATGGAGCAAGGGAACCCCCTTTCAGAGGAGACTAACTTGATGATCTAATGAAAACGAGTAAAGGAGACTTTCCTGGAGTCATATTTAGAAAACCTATGAGATAAACCAGTAAGAAGTGTAAATATCCTTCACTCAACTGGGTAAAAGAATCTACTCTATAGGATTCATAGCTTCTCTGAAGAATTCCCCAAACTACTGTCTGAAACCAGCAGTTATGGGTGTAAATGCTCGTCTACCTCTTGTTACTTATATGAACTTGAAGGCACATAACCTCTCCATTATTTTGTCCTCACAACTTGACAAATAGCAGTGATGAGCACTTTATTGATATATAATTGCTCAGAGAATAGTACTTGTTATTGAAAAGTAGACAGTCGACAGGCTTATAATCTCAAGACTGGGAGGTGGGCGCTAAGGCAGAGAGGATTGTGAGTTCAAGGCCAGCCCGACTATATGGTGAGACCATGCTTCAAACAAGCAAACAAGCAAACAAAGGATTCTATATTCTTGTTACAAACCCAGAATGGAGAGGGGTTTATTTTAAAGGTAAAACTTAAATGCCCTTTAATTTTTAAATACATACATACATATGCCTACATTCACACACATGCATGCATGTGCATTATATTTGTGTGCATGCACATAGGTATGCCAAGGATATGCATGTGGAGGTCAGATTACCATTTGTAGAAGTTGATTCTCTCTTTCCACCATGTGGGTACCAGAGATTGAACTCAGGCCATCAGGCTTGGTAGCAAGAGCCTTTACACACTGAACCATCTTGACATCTCTAGAGTGTAAGTTTTGATGAGGTAACAAACCATGATTCTTTCTCTGGGTTCTTTGGATTAAATATCCCTTTTCCATGCCACTTATCTACTCTTCTGTCACCACCTCTGTCCTCTGACTCATCTCTTAACTCTCTAGACAGTCATTCAATACAAGAAATGTCTTACTCAACTTCTACAGCCATGTTTCCCAGCCCCACTGCCTGGCACATGAAAACACAGACTAGGCAAATTTAAGCTGAAAAAAATAATCCAAGTTAGCATTGAATTATTTGCAAATCTCGTTTTGATTCCTGGAATAGGATCTGAACAGCAAATGATGAATGCGTGTGTGTGTGTGTGTGTATGTGTGTGTGTGTGTGTATGTGTGTGTGTGTGTAAAATGATGAATGTGTGTATGTGTGTGTATGTGTGTGTGTGTAAAATGATGAATGTATGTGTGTATGTGTGTGTTTATGTGTGTGTGTATGTGTGTGTATGTGTGTGTGTGTAAAATGATGAATGTGTGTGTGTATGTGTGTGTGTATGTGTGTGTGTAAAATGATGAATGTGTGTGTGTATGTGTGTGTATGTGTGTGAATGTGTGTGTGTGTAAAATGATGAATGTGTGTGTATGTGTGTGTGTATGTGTGTGTGTATGTGTGTGTGTATGTGTGTGTGTGTATGTGTGTGTGTATGTGTGTGTGTGTAAAATGATGAATGTGTGTATGTGTGTGTATGTGTGTATGTGTGTGTAAAACGATGAATGTGTGTGTATGTGTGTGTGTATGTGTGTGTGTATGTGTGTGTGTGTGTGTGTGTGTGTGTGTGAATATCTTAAAGAGGGGTTTCTTATCAAGAGTTTGTGGTAGCTGTCACACAGGATATTATTATCCCTAGTTAGAAGGTTTATCACGGAGTCTAACTTCCTAAAATCAATGCAATTTACTTTGATATGAAAATGAAAATAGCTCATCATGGGGGCTTACACCTATATTACCAGCATTTAAGAGGCTGAATCAAAAGTGCTGCCACAAATTCAAGGCTAACCTTTCTATATAGTTTGATCCCTGTAACACGCATGGAAGGAGAGAACAAGTTCTCATCTGCCCTCCACACACATGCTGTGGCACACATATGTACTCACACAGGCAACACACACACACACACACACACACACACACACACACACACACACACACACACAGAGACAGTTATTTTTTTAAGGAAGGAAGGAAAGGAAAGGAAAGGAAAAAGAGAAGAATCTCCTCGTGTTGGGCCCTGTCCCTGCTATCCTACAATGGTTTGTTTTATTATGTAGATCTCAAGAGAATGACGTCGTCCCTGTGTAAACTTCAACATACCCGAATTCTTAAAAGAATTCTTAAAAGATGAATTCTTAAAAGATGACTGTGTTGCCCCTTCACTACTAAAATTGTGCTCTTCTTGAACATAGGTGTCTTTTTTAGCACATACCACCTAATTGAGTGAAAAGGACTAGAGCTGTCTTCCTGACTACAAGGCTTCAGTGCAAATTCTAACATAGATTGTCTAAGCTTTAATGCTGTCTCCTGATAGCGATACTGAATTTGATGGGAGTGAACAAGTCCATGTTTTATTATATTGCTAAAAAGCTGTTGATCTCTCCAGGCCAAACCAAAGCTGAAATTAGGTTCCCCCAAAGATTCCCAGAAAATCATCCTTTCTGTCCCCTTCATGATGAGTTTTGTTCCTTTAAAAGGATTGTCCTATGGTCTCTAAGTTTTTGGTTGGCAAAACTTTAGTGTAACTTGACCAGTGGTTTACTATGACTTATATGGTGTTGAAGGTTTGGCCACCAGCACTCTGGAGAGGTGATGGAATGTTTACAAGCCTACACACTGTGGCCAGTTGGTCACGTACTGAGGCCTCTAAAACTGTAAGCAAGAATAACCCTCTCCTGTTTAAAATTTCATTATAATCTCATGGGTTTTGTCATAGGAGAAGCTGCTAACAAATCACTGTTCATGTGTAAGGACCCGTCATGTATTTTTCCAAAGCGCCTCCTTGGTCAGTACTCTGCACACGGTGAAGTCCCTTGGCCCTTTTTAATACTTCCATTTCTCTTAGTCACAGCTCAAAAGAAGCGGTTAAAAGTGTAAATTTGGTAACACCATTTCTGACCTATGTAATAACAAGGAAAAAACAAAAACAAAACAAAGGGGGGAGTGTTCTAAAAAGATTTTCTCTAGGTAGTTCTAGTTAGGATGGTTGAAAAAACAAAGGGACCAAAAAGAAAAAAGAAAAAAAGAAAGGGACTTCCTCTTTGAAGGTTTGATTCATACCTCCTTTGTGTGGTTCAGAGATCCTTGTGTCCACCATCAGGGCTATGCTTCTCCCATAGTAAAAGCCACTGCTGAGCAGAGGTCCGTGGTAACTTATTCAAGCTGCTATCTCCCAGCTAAATTATCTACCCTTAGTGCATTTAAATAACATTTGGGACACCTTAGTCCTATCCCCCTCCCCTGTTTCCCTCCCATTTCTACTTGTCTCATGCTACTCCCACTTTCCTGAGTCTTCCATCCCTACAAGTCCTTAATCTAGTCACTGGTTCCTATAAGTTGATAAAGGCCATCGGGGCTAGAGAGCCTGGGATAAATCGTATCAATTACAAAAGCAGTGGGGAGATTCTATAAATAAGCCAAGGAAAATCGAAAGGAATGGGCTACAGCAAAGGGAATGAAGAGGCTTTTTTTCCCCTCTCCAGACATACCTGGCAGTCATAAGCAGAGTAAGGTGGCAGATGCGGAGGGCTATGATAGCAGGTATTGTACGATGCCACTTGGGAACGCGCATAGTAAGAAACAGTCGGATGGGCATTTTCAACAGAGCAGTTCAGTGATGGGAGAGTAGGGTTCTGCGGAGAAACAAAGTATGAACAAGACATTACACACCAGCATCATTAGGTGAATAGTGAAATAAACCGTAGCACAGATATGTTATAGAATATCACCTAGCTATCGGTAAACAAATATTCAGACCTATAGTTAGTGACAGAGAGTTGTCCAGAAGATACTATTATTTTTAATGTGTATGGGTGTTTTGCCTGCATGTATGTACGTGTACCACATCCATATGTGTGCCTTGTGCTCATAGAGGGCAGATGCCCTGGAACTATACAGTTAGAAACTGTTGTGCGCTACCATGTGGGTGGTGGAAACCCAGCCTTGGTCCTCTGCAAGAGCAACAAGTGCTCTTAACCACTGTGCGAACTTTCCAACCCCTCCACCTTTAAAAAAGATGTATATTTATTTATGTGTGTATGTGTACACTCAGGCATGTGTGCATGTGTCTGCACGTGAACATATGAGGACTGTGTCTATGGAAGTCAGAAGATGGCATTGGATCCCCTGGAACTGGAGTTACAGATTATTGTGAGCCCCACTGAACTTGCATCTTCTGCAAGAGCAGCAAGTGCCTTTAATGTCTGACACACGTGTCCACTCTCCCCTTGAAAACTCCAAATCTGCAGAAGTATTGAAAATCATTTTGGTGCCATTTTCATTCTTTTTGCAAATAAGGCAATGTATGAATGATTTTCTACCATTGCTATAACCTGCTGACAGATGTGGGCCTTTTAGAGGTAAAGGCACTGTTGTCTAGGTTAGAGGCTACTCATTAGTCTCCAAGTAGAACCGTGCTTTGTGCGACTTGGGTCAAAGCACAGGGTGAACATTTCTTCTTCTATCTTCCATGTCAGAGAACCCTCTTCCATTTGTGTGGACGATCAAGAGCTCTCTGAAAGATGGATGCCTTCCTTCCAGAATGTATCTACACCATGTTAACACAGGGCAGGAGCTCCCTCTGCAGCACTGAAAACATGTAGGTAGGTTAGGGCAGCATGTGACAGGTGAGCATGGCAGGGTGTTGGCAGGGACACTCCATTATAGAAAGTTTCAGCACAGTCTGTTGCTTGTAGTGCATTACAGCTTAGATCCCTAAGGGTGTGAGATCTGTAGGCCCCAGTCATTACAACGCCCCTCACAGGCACCTCGTATGTGGGAGAGGCCTGAGGTCTTGCCTTACTTTATAGAGGAAGAGCTCTGAGAAGTGCTGTTATTTCTCCGCCAGTACTCCAAGAAGACATTTCACTTCCTTGAGGAAGTACCAGAAAGTATGTTTCTTTGGTCTCCTATCCACTAGAAACATACCCATCCAGCTGTTACAAAACAAAACAGTCTCTGTTTTTTTCTCTTTTTGTTTTTGTTTTTTGTTGTTTGTTTTGTTTTGTTTTGTTGTTGTTTTTCGAGACAGGGTTTCTGGACTCACTCTGTAGACCAGGCTGGCCTCGAACTCACAACGATCCGCCTGCCTCTGCCTCCTGAGTGCTGGAATTAAAGGTGTGTGCCACCACCACCTGGCCAAAATAAAAGTCTTTATCTAAATAAATCGAGCCTAACCCTAGGAAAGCCATCCAACTACTTAACTTACATCTGTAAAGGTTCCATGTGCTCAGGAGGCCAGGGATCCGGCATCGTATATGCAAGAAAGCTATTTCAGAGAAAGAAGCACAGAAGGAGCATAAAAGGAGGACTGAGTGAGTGCAGGAAAGCTGCTAGAGTCCAAGCTGGAGGGGGTAGAGAAAGTGGGCAGGCCATCAAGAAAGAAAGGGAGAGAGAGCAGCAAAGGTGAGATAGATGGACAGAGATGAAGCAACATAGATGGCCAAAATGATCCGGTTATATTTCAAATAGACAACCGGGATTTTAAAACATGCTTGTCGGTATTTCCGTGTACACATAGGAGCATGTGCATGTGTGATCGTGTGTGTGCATGTATGTAAAATGTGTGTGTGTGCGCGCACGCATACATATTTCTGTTGAAATTCTGCGGCTCAAATCCTAAGAGTCCACTTGCCATTATGGATCAGTACCTTTCAGAGCTCTCATCAAACAAAAACATCACTAGGAGGTAGGGAACTGGTGAAAGAAATCTCGCCTGGACAAAACAGCCTACTGAGACAATGGTCATAGATTTCAGAAACAAAGCCACTTTTATTCTTCTCTAACTTATTCTAAACCCGAGACGCCACTTAGGAACAAAATATACAGATGTGTTTGATTTTTAAAGATTCATCTTAAATCCTCATAGCTTTGAGCAACAAGCACTGCACTGGGTGTTTCCATAGAATCACTCTCAATCACTTATGAGTAGGGTGTGAAGACATCCTTTTTTATTTCAGGACTCTGCAACAACTCTGTGAATAGTGGCTTCCAGCCCATTTTATTGAGGTGCTACTAGCTCACAGCACTTGGTTCCTATCTTTCTATCAGCCAGAACCCCTGAGCCTCCCTACAGAATCTGGGGCACTGTAATAAAAGGACAGACGTGACAGTCACCAACTCTGTTTGGACCTATGCCAAGGATTTTGCTTTGGCTCACACATTTATATTCTAGAGCTTTCTACATCATGTCATCTTGATGACATCATCTCCTTGGTGGCCTCGTGATCTACTCCCAGTAGAATTCTCTTATTCCGTGGATCAAGTGTCTTGTGCCATGATCTTTGCTCTCACCTTTTTCATTTCCCCTGTGGGCCTTTGACAGAGCTCCCAGGCTTATGGTTTAATAACACTCAGTATTTCCCTTGCTCCCCACCCTTACTGTTAAGGAAACTCCTAAGCAAATAGCAGGAATTGTTTGTTACAGAACTTGAAGAAGCGGAAAGGACTGGGCAAATGTCAGGGCAGGGCAGGAGGGAGGGAGCAGAAGGAGCAAGAGTAGATCTGGGCTGAAGTCCAAATTCTGCTACTTAGTTCTGGGCAAATCACTCGAGCCTGCTTGATCTGTTTTCTCATATATTAAATGGTTATGCTATTTAATATCTACCAGAGGTGAGTATTAAAGGTAGCTAACAAATACTGAACAAAGGTAAACGCACAAAGGCCTTTTTTAAAGGGTACATGGCCTCTATCAGAACCATCAACAGACTCCCTTATCCTCTGTATGTAAGAAATAACGGAAGGGAAGAATTCAGAGATAAGCCAATATTTGTAAGCTTAACTGATTTTAACTTAGAGCTAAGTGGAGAAATAACAGTCTCTTAAACAAATGAGTTATAGTAAATCATACATCTGATAAGGCTCTAGTATCTATAAGAGAAGAAGAATACCTATGACTCAACAGCAAAAAGATGAAACACTCAACTGAAAAAAAAAAGAAAGAAAAACGGGCAAAGCCAGGCATGGTGGGACAAGCCTATAATCCCAGCGCTCAGCAGGCTGAGGCAGGAAGATTGTGCATTTGAGGCTAGCCTGGGCTATAGAGTAAGACCCTGTCTAAGAAAAAGATAAGATAGATAAATGTATAGATAGAAGGATAAACAGATGTCAAAAACTAAGATTAGCAATTTTTCAAAGAAGGTTTTTAAATTGTCCACATGCCCGAAAAAACCCTTACATCATTGGTTATTACAGAAAGACAGGTCAAAACTACAGTGTTGAACCTACTAAAACCTTTTGTCAATGATGATATAGAGAAGTAGGAATCCTTATATACTATTGGTAGAGATATGAAATGATATCTGATAAGAAAAATAGATTGGCTCTTTCTCTAGAAGCTAAATATAAATGCATCATAAAATCCAGAAACTCCAAGTATATATGAAAAACTGGAAGTTTATATGAATGTTTGTAACAGCATTTTTCTGTGGCCAAAAAGGTGGGGGAATGTCCATCAATAGATTTTAAAAGATTTAAATAAATTTGATATGCATTGAATATATATTATTTAATTAATTTAAACAAAATGTGACATGCCCATAGAGTGAAATATTAATCAGACTTTAAAAGAAATGAAGCATGGGTATATGCTAAAAGGTAGATGAGTCTTAAAATTATGGGAAGTGAAAGGGGTCGCACAGAACTCCATGTATTATATTAGTCCATTTATCAGAAATACCCTGAAGAGACATATCTGACTTGCTGATGGTTTGGGACAAGAGCAATAAGGAGTAGCTGTCTCTTTAGTTACAGGTTTCATGTAATGAAAAGGCCATAGTAGAGGTGATAACCATGTGGCATTTTGAATGTACTAAATGTCACTAAATTGTACATTTCAAAGATGTTGGTGTTATCATTGAGATTTCCTCCTTGAGTTAAAAAAAATTGTAATTTATTCAGATTACATTCTGATTGTTATCCCCTCACTTGTATCTTCTCGTTCCCCACCCTTCCTCCCTCTTTCACCCTATTACCCAACCCTAGGCCTGTGACATAAGGGGACCTCCTCCCCCACTGAGGGTTTCTTTGTGTAGCCCTGGCTGTCCTGGACTCCCTTTGTAGACCAGGCTGGCCTGGAACTCACAGAGATCTACCTGCCTCTGCCTCCCGAGTGCTGGGATTACAGGCGTGTGCCACTATGCCTGAGTCTCTTGGATTTGTTTGTGTGTGTATGTGTGTGTGTGTGTGTGTGTGTGTGTGTGTGTGTGTGTGTGTGTGTAAGTTGAGAGAAATCATTGGTATGAAGAGAAGGACAAAACCTTGGAAGTGCTGTATTTCTTAGAACATTGCTTTCTCAATCCTCCCTTCTTCCCAACTTGCAGAATTTTCTCCTTAAAAAGTTGTCTTTCTCAGGCATACTTTGACTTCACATCCCAATTCCTCCTGCCACCATGGGAACTTATCAAATCCTTAACTCAGAGAGGTCAGTTAATACAAGCTTTAAATACCTCTGTGACATATTAGCCAGCCTATTTAAAATGTTACTATCCAAGGCTGGAGAAATTGCTGAGCGGGTAAAAACATGTATTGTTCTGGCAGAAGACTCAAGTTCAATTCCTAACACCCATATCAGGCAGCTCACAACTGCTTGTAACTCCAGCTCCAGGGGATGCTCTTAACATTAGGCACATACACGTATACAGTATACAGACATACACACATGTACACATAAATAATTAATAATAGTAATAGCAATAGTAATAATAATATAAAATGTTACTATGTTTATTTTGAAAATAGACTAAGAAAAGGTGTCAATGCCTATGTTAAAATATGGAAGGAAAAACAGTGGAAATTTTAGCACTGTGACTTTATGGGGTAAACTCGAAGTAAGGGACACCTTGCAGGTAAAGCCTGTAACACAGTGTTCATGCATCAAGGTAGCCCTCCAATGGGTCAGAAAGCTCTTCCTATTCAGGAAACCCCCACCGCTATGAGACTCTTCCAGAAAAAGTCTCCAAAAACAACGGCAGTTCTTTTCCTCCAAAGAAGCCCATGTCTCTGAAAAACTTCATCAGGTCCCAGGTGACAGGAAACCCTTCTTGTTCCTAGGGCAACATCTGCGTCAATGCTTATCATACATACTCCTTAGTGTTTGGGCTTCCTGAAGAGCAGAGGGGTGAGAAATGTGTACAAGGACAAGGGAGAGAAGAGAGACTGATAGACTGGGATGGACAAGGAACAATTTTCATGATAGAGCCACTGGCAGGGACACCCAATATTCCTAATCAGGTCAGTTCTACGGAGGACTGTGTAACCAAAACTCCATTGTTTCCCTTACCCTCGGTGCCTTTCATTTTACCATCACCACCTTTTTGACTCTCTATCTAGGGTCAGATTAGAGACTGTTATTCAGGATCCTGTTCTTTGGGGACTGCAAAAAGGATATAAACAACCAAGGGTCTAGACATTGCCTATCTCACTTCTTGGGTCAAAAGGAAGTCCCTTTCAGTCACAAAGTAATTTTCTAAGACTATGTGAGGCAGAGGTCCTCAACCTCACCTACAGATCCCAATCACCTGGAGTACTCTCAAGAAACCATGGGTAAGAGAAAGGGCCCGAGGACAAAAGGCCTGTAGAGAAAAGCGAAACTGTGGATGGGGGCATCTCTGTGACAAGCTGGAGACCTAAGTAAGAGTAGGCTCCTGGGAGGGGGATATGAGAGGGACTCTAGCTGAGACTTCTAGTAGCAGGGGCCATGGAGACTGAAAAGGACACCCTCCAACTAGGCAAGTCCCCTAGTAGAGGGAGGGGAACACCAAACCACCCATAAAAACTTTGACCCAAAATTTACCATCTACAAGATGTGCCGGGATTAAAATAGAGCAGAGATTGAGGGACTGTCCAACCAATGCTCTGTCCAACCCAAGACCCACCCCATGAGAGAGAGCCAATCCCTGACACTATTAAGGATACTCTGCTGTGCTTGAAGACAGGAGCCTAGAAGAGCTGTCCTCGAAGAGGCTCAATCCAGCAGAGCCTTGAAGCAGATACAGATATTCACAGGCAAACATTGGGTGAAGCATAGGGAGCCTTGAGGAAGATTGGGGCGGGTATGAAAAAAGGATCGAGACATGACAAGAGCTCCACAAGAAGACCAACAGAGCCAACTAACCAGGGCCAGGAGGGGCATGCTGAGACTGAAGCACCAAGCAAGGACCATGCATGGACTGGACCTAGGTTCTCTACATAGATGTAGCCAATGGGCAGCTTGGGCTTCACGTGAGCCTTCTATTGAAGGAAGCAGGAGCTGTCTCTGACATGGACTCTCTTGCCTGCTATTTGATCATGTCCTCCTGGTGGGACTGCCTTGCCAGGCCACAGGGGAAGAGGACACGCTCAGTCCTGATGGGACTTGATTAGCTGGGGTGTGTGGGTAGGGGGAGGCTCCCCTTTTCTGAGGCATAGAGGAGGGAGGGGGAGGAGAGAGAGGGAGGGTGTAACTGGGAGGAGGGGAGGGATGGTGTTGTGGCCAGGATATAAAGTGAATAAATAAACAAATATCCATCCAAAAAGAAAGGAAGGAAACAAGGAAGAAAACATGGATAGATGGCTTTCTGTTTAGACAGCCCAGTCAGCATGTCTGGAGAAAGGGCTCAAGCATGTGAATTTATTTAATTTCTTTTGCTTTGTTTTTAATACTCCAGGTGATTTTAATATGAAGCCAGGTTAATAACCATGGCTCAAAGCTAACGGCTCCATAACTGGAGATTAAAGTTTACCAGCATAGCAAACAAATTATTAGGAATGTTTTGAAAGCGAAGGAAGAGGGCATCTACTGTTACCT